>NW_009953864.1:1457023-1500365 GCF_000747805.2 Chaetura pelagica
TCCTCCCCTCTGAAAATTTACCATATATCTACCCCACTTACTTTTTAACCTCTTCTTTGTCCATGGAAGAGCCTTCCCTCTTATTTTCTGATTGTGTGGTTTCTTGAAGAGGTTCTTAAAGATCCTTTGGTAGGAGAGCTTGTCCAGTCTCTGTTGGAAATCCAAACATAACGAATCATCTGGATATCCTGTATTCCCACTTTTTCCAAACCTATATATATATTTCTAGACAGTGTTGTTATAGGAGGTTATTCTATTCCAGATACAGGACTTGGCCTTTGTTGGATTTTACGAAGTTCCTCTCATTTAATTTCTCCAGTCTGCTGCCATGCCTCTGAAAAAAACAACCCTGCTGTCCACCATACTGACCTCCTAATTTCTCTGATAATTTACAAAATTGCTGAGTGCACTCTGTCCCATTACCTAGGTTGTTAATAAAGACAGTAAACAGTACTGGGCCAAATACCGGTTTTTGACTGGTAACTTGTTACCAGTTGGATTTTGTGATACTGAGTGCAACCCTTTATGCCTGATGATGGAATTATTCTCATGTGTTATCATGTATTAATCTAGTAAATATCTCAATATCTGGGCTGTAAGGATAATACAGGAGACAGTGGCAAAGATATTGTTGAAGGTAAGGTGAAACAGTATACATTGCTGTCATCAAAGAAGGCAATCAAATTGGTGAAGTGTGATTTGCCCTTGGGAGATCTGTGCTTCCTATTTCCATGCCTTGTAAGATGACTTGGTCCATAACCTTCTTGGGGACTGAGAGGAGGCTGATAAGCCCGTAGTTCTCCAGGTATTCCTTGGCCTTCTTGAAGACTGATAAACAAATATATTACTTTAGTTGTCAGGAACTTTCCTTGATTGCCATGACTTTGTGAAGTTGATGGAGAATGGCCTTGCAGTGGCTTTGGCCAACTCCTCCAGTATGCTTAAGTCCTTCTGACCTGGTCCCATGGACTTGTACAGATTCGATCTGCTAGAGTTTTGCTGTAGTATTTTCTTCATTTTGACACTGATTTAGTTTAACCCTAATGTTAATCTATGCCAAGTTTACATTTGCCCTTTCCCTCATGTTTTTTGTTTTGTTTAGGGTTTTTGTTTGTTTGTTTTGGTTTTGGTTTTTTTTTATGGACAATGTTTATTTGTCCTTGAATACTGCCCATGAAAGTTCAACTCTCAGCTGCCTCATTTAGCTCCCTTCTATCAAGCTTCTTCATACTCAACTTTCCTATTATGAAGCAGAACATGCTGTAGTAAATTTGGATATTCAGTTGCTCCTGCAGTGATACTGAATCTGAGTACATTGTGATTGCTGTTACTGTGCTGTTCCTGCACGCTGCTCAGGATAGTCGAGAGTTCCATCTTCACTCTTGAGCATCATGAAAACCTTGATTTGTGTCTAAAACGTTGCTCTTGTCACCGGACTTCAGTGTAATGCATGCTCAGACTTTCTGAGGGCAGCTGAAGCCTGACATTGCTGCTGCAGTTTTTGACTTCATGCCACCCCTCATAATGTGTGTTTGGGAAGACTACCAGTTGCACTGGAGAGGGTGCTCATCTATGTACCCCAATCACTTCTGTTCCTAGCTGGCCACTGGAGAGACGTTTTTATTTTTATTTTTTCTTTTCTATCCTTGTTTTCATAAGTAACTTTGAAGGTAATGTATGGCATGAACTATGGATCCCACTGAAGTTTTCTCAGCTTTCTTTGTGCAACACCTCATGATAAATCACACCTCCAGTTCTTTCTTGTTGGCTTCTCTGCTCTCATACACTGCCATAGGGAGTGAGAACCAAACACTGGGTTTTCCTCTCCTTCTGCTGTCACCTACTGCCACATCACCGGGACTTATCTCTCATAGAACTGCAGTGTGCCTAAAGATCATCTCAACAGATGCCGATACCTCTTTGTCTAATTCTTCAACAGTTCAATGCTTTTGTTGTCCCTATGTAGGTGTTTACAGTGACCTTTTTTGTCTCACTCCAGTTGAGGATTCTTCCCAGCTACATACAGTTTATAATTTTCTTAGAAAAGGCCAAAAGTCACTTGCCCTATCTGCTCACTGGGGTGGATAATCCCATGTGATAGTGAGATACTCTGCCCTTTCAGAGATACAGCACATTTACTCTGTGTGACTGCCAGCAGTATTAGTGTTCTCTTCATCCAGTCCTGCTTCCACTTGCAGCATTTAGATTGAGAAGCATGAAACATGAAATGTGGGAAGTAAAATTAAAATTGTGTTGACTTGTGCTAAGATAAAAAAGAAATTCCCTCCATACTCCCTGTGCAGCACAATACATCTGGTTCTTGTGCACAGAAAGCAGCCAACCCATTGAAATTTTTGGCTTTTTCTGATGTTTTAATTTATACAAGGGCATGTTTCAGTTTGGAATTGAATCAGAACAGATTACTATGTGTGGAGAACCTCCCTCCTAAAATAGACAAAACTTAGATAAGAGATGTTATTGTGGTGGGGACAGTGGGAGGGATTTGAAAGCATGCATTTTAAGTATATTCATACTGTTACCAAGTCAGAATTGTTATCTGTGCTCTGCCTTGCATCATATCTGCATTATCCCCTCAGGATTGTTGAGATACCAATCTCTCTTCATTAAAACAAGAACAAAAGCCAAGTGATTGAGATTCCTGCTTGGCTTACCACATTTGGAAAGCTAGCATTCTTTCGACAGTGAGGCATGACAAGCTACATCTATACTAGAAACAAAATGTAATTTAGGAAATAACTTTCAACTAGCACGACATCAAACATGATTTTGTATGTAATTTAGATTGAGATTAAAAACATTTATTGCACATGCATTACTCCATTTATTGAGACAAGTCTGTATTTATTGATGCTACTGTATTCTGAAAATGGCTTGTAAGCATTAGAAGGCATTTAGTCATTTGCTGGACTGGTTAGTTTGAATGTGCTAATTTAGTTAGTAAATTTAGTGAGTTAATTAAACTATAGAGGAGTTCACAGATATGTTTGGAAGGAAGCAATTAAATTAATAAATACAAAAATAATTCATAACTGCTATTAGTCCAGTGCAGCAGATTGTTGTCAGTGGATTTGGTACACTGTAGTAAGCGAAGGTGGTGAAAAATGGCAAAGACTAAAACCTTGTGTCTTCACATTTTTGCTTACTTGCCTGTTAACTTTTATTTTACATTACTTTTAGTTTAGGTGTTTTAATATTCTGTTGTTACAGCTGTACTTAGAGTGTTCAGCTTTAGCAGTTAGTTCCAACTGTAAGGGGGGTAGTCTGTGCTTTAAAGTGAAGCATATACCCATCTCATTTTGGGGTACCTATTTTTCCTTATATAGCTTAGTAATTTGCTTTAATATTGCTATTATTGATGTTAATATTATTGCTATTAGTACTAGCAGTAACAGATCTTTTAAGGAATGCATGATGTTCTTGCCAAGGCCATATTTTTGTACATAAGAATTTATTTTGAACAACTGAGGTTTTTTGCCTGAGGACATCAACCATTGCTATAAAGTTTTTTTTGGATGTTATTTAATTATCCCAGAAAAATGAGCAAAATAATGCAAAAATCCAGGTCATGTGCATTCATAAACTTCATTCTGTTCTGAAGTTTTGCTACCCTCATAACTTCGTAAAATCAGACTTTTTTCTGGTCTAGCACAGAACAGAACTTGTCATAAAGCTGCTTACTATGTTATCTTATTTTCACCCCAATCACTTTGTAACTCTGTGTGTGTAAGAAGAAAAAGGCAGAACAGACTTCTACAAATACAGCAATTGAAAATGTTTATTTTCTTCTACTCTTATTCTTACAAATAATTTGTTTTGCTCTAGAAGAGAAAAAATTCAGTCTAATGGTGGAGATTTTAGAAAGATGTGAAAAGAAAGGTGAAAGAAGAAAGAAGAGTTAGAAGCAGATTCTTTTACTAAAGATCTGGTTAGCCCTGTTCATTAGTCATAAAAATATGATGTGTGTTAATGGATCTTCATGATTTTCAGTGTAAAGCAGTCTATTGTGTAAGAATGGGAACACGCACATATTTTTGGAAGAGTGATTAAAAACCAAAGAAGGTACAGAGGTATGCACCAGAATCAATACTTTTGAGAGCCAAAGTGGCTGTGAGAATAGTATTTTTTTATTTTTTTTTTGCCTCTGCACTGTTTCCTGGCAAATAGCATAATGAATGAAGATATCCACATTCGATTTCAGATGATTTCAAGAGGGCAGCATGCAAGCTATTACCAAAAGAAGTGCAGAAACAAACAAAATGTACAAGCACGTACATAATAATTACATAACAAAAATAGATATTTTTGTATGCACACAGACACATATATATAGTATCTCAATAATATAAATGCCAATATAACAATTCTATAATTCCAATAGAGTGTCATGATATTCAAGTTTTGGGGTTTTTCTACTCCTCTTTCTCAGTGGAGTGACTGATCCTTGCTTGCATGCCACTCACATTGAAATCTATCTGCTGCTTCTTGCTGTGGTGTAGATTTTGTGGGATTAACTGGAACTGCTTTTTCAGAGAGCCGCAACTTTCAAAACAATTTTGGATTTAAAAAAAAAAGATCTCTAGCTGTGAATGTTTTTTGGATTAGGGAAAAGGAAACAGTGGCAAAAAGAAGACATTATGGGCTGACTACAGCCCTGCATTCCCCTTGCACTGCTAGAGGGTAGGAGGTAGAGGAATCCAGAATGAAGCTGTGAAGTTTGTCCTGTGAAAAGGTGGTGGTGATGTGGAAGTGTTTCAGATTTGTCTTCATTTCTCACCATCCTACTTTTGATTTGCAGCACAATTAATTTATGAGAAAGCAGCTGGATGAGCATCTGGCAGGCAGCCAAGCTGCCTACACCCTACATTGGTTTTAAAATATAGACACACACTTCTTTCTGTCCCACCTTCCCTCTGCTTTCTCTAGTAACTCACAGATTAGAATTAACATTAAAAGTGTCTGAATTCAAAGCACTGTGATTAATACAGAACACTGAATACCTTGGATGAACATTGCCAGAAATTAGCTTGTACTGTTTCTAAGAACATGGCTAGGGAAGAATGCATTGTTTAGTCCATCTGAAAGGTTAGCTGGGCATTGCCCATGAAAATACCTGGCACTGAGGCAGGGCCTGTCATATGTTACTGATTTGAAATTTCTCTTCTCATGAGGGATTGGTTATGTAGTTTCTCAGTCACTGGTAACATGCAGGCCAAAAGGATGTCTCTACCCAGATTTTAAAATTAAGGATCACTCAGTTTCCTTTGCTACACAGAGGAAGCATGATTCACTGATGTGCCACCTCCTTTTTTTGTAGGACATTTTGGATGTTGTAAAGCTAAAATGTGGGTATAGATCTTTTTCCTTTAACTTAGATCCTCGTCCTCCAAGGTAACTTCAGGTGTAGTCTTAATCTCTCTTTGAAGATCCCAAGCAGCATAGAAACTAGTGGAAAATTGAAAATTCAGGGCTTCAAGAAAATTTATTACAGGAAAGTTTTCTTTGGTTCTGAGTTTAGAACTCAAGTATCTCCCTTTAGGAGGCCTTGCATTGGAGATTAATTTTAAGTGAGTTCCCTCTTCTTCAAATCTTTGTTCTTTCAGTATTTTTTTTCCCCAACTCTTTTTGATTTGTAGTGATTGCATTTTCAGAACAAAAGAAATGTGTACAGATGCAAGCTTTACTGCGGATCTCTAGGTGTTCATTGATTTTGGGTAAAAGAACTGGGTAATTTCAGTAGGCGCTGAAAGTTTTCAGTAGGTTTTCCATTGGAAAAAACCTCCACTGCAAGGTGAGGTTACAGAATCAGCTAGGAGACCAGCAGACTATTAAAAATGTTGCTATTGAAATCTAACAGTATCTTTCAAAAGCACAATGTCTTGTTTCTTGAACTCTAAAAATGTTGGTTTGGTTGTGATTAAGACCTAGGCCTTTTTAAGTGTGCATCACACTGAATATTGTCGAAAATTGCTAAGCAAATGTTTGTGGCATTGAATTGTTATAGAACAGAGTGTATTCCAACCTGCACTTTAAAGCAGACACATACTCAGTGGTGATTTTTCAATGAAGTTGGGCTTTTTTTCCTATTAGAGAAAATTACTCTATTTTATTTTTTACCTTGAGAATACTGGGAAATCTTTTATGTATATTACACTTAAAATTAATTTTGAGGTTTTTGAGCTTTCTCTCTTTGCAGTGGTGCACTCAGAATAGCCTGATTTGAGTTTCAAACCCATTTCAGTATTCACAGGAAAGTAAGAGATTTAAATTAATGGACTTTTGTCAGATTCTGAAGTTCTTCAGTAGTTCAGGCATATGCTAAGAGGGTTTTGCAGTTATAAGCTACTGTGCAGAAGCTGTCCCTTTTCTGTAGTGGATATTGAGAATGTTTACAATTTCTAGTATTTTTTTCTTCTTAGACAAAAACTGCATTTAATTTTTGAGTGTTTTGCTATAGTAAACTCTCTGAAATTTAGAACACACTTCAAAGGACTCACTTCAGCAGAAAAAGCACAAGAGAATTCTTAAGAAACAATTCCTAGTAATAAAGTAGTTTTTATTACTTTGCATTTAGAATGCTAAACTAGTGTTCAATATCAACCACTGACAAAAGGCTAAGAGCTATAATACACCCATCTGAGGACTAATTGTTAATGAGGTATAATTTGATGGAGAAAGCTGATGATATCTGAAGAAAAAACCAAAAGAAACAAAAGAGCCCCATGGCTGCATAGAAGTGCCTTATTAACAGTCACACTGGGCATCCTGTTGAATGAGCTTTATTTATCATGTTTTTATAGCTACCTCCACTGAGCTTTCAGCTTCTGGGAGAAAAATATGGAAATACACTACTGTTCCCCCAGTGTAGCAATCAAAGGGTTTCTAAACCAAGAACATTGGAAAAGAGGCTGCAGGAGGAGGAGAATGTCACACACAGCAGATTCAGAAATAAATTTCTTCAATTGGACTCCCTATCTGAGATTGTTAATAAAATTTCTGTGTGTCGCTGAAATTTAGGAGATACTTTTGCAGCACTTAAGGGCTCTGAGTCTAACGGTTGAGTAGAGCTTCCTACAGCTGTCCTGTGTCTGCTGAAATATGGAAGTCAGCAGGGAGGGAAATATGAAGAAAAATGTTGGAGATTAATTGTTAAGATGACGATGAAGATTGTTCAGTGACTGTCTGCTTTTCCAAGATTCCTTATTAATGTGGAATGAAGTAAACACCTTTCTGTAAAATAGGCATATGTTTTCCATCAAAGCAGCTGTTCTATTATCTCTGCAAAATCGGTCAATTATGACTCATTTGGATCTGAATGTTTGGCTTTTAGAAATTGGATAGAAATTACTAATTTCAGATAGCTAATGCTAGGTTGCCAGATGTCACTGACCTCCACTAATTAGTAACTTGAATGATGTCTAACATGTAACCTGGAGGTGAAAAGCTCTAAACATCATTGACATTGCTCCAGATTATTCACTAATGTCAAAAAAAGAGAAAAAATAACATTCAGGCTTTTTCATAACCTCACCATTATCTCAAATCTTCACAACAAGATTGTGACTTAAAGTTGGATTATGAGTCTCCTTGTTTCAGCTGCTCGTTCCTTTGCAATTGGAGTCCGTTATGTTCTCCTGAAGACTTCATATTCTGAGCAGATACTCTTCTTAGTCCTGATGCTCCTGTTTGTCTTTCACACCCTGGATTTCTGTATAATTTAACAGTGCAGCTACACTCCAGTGATTGTCCTAGTAGCTATAGTTTCAAGCTTTCCTATTTCAATAAGCATCTTTTGTGCTTTGTGTTTGGTGAGAAATTTTCTCACTCTGTTGTTTACTTTTTGCCTGTGCCCACAGCTTACAGTATTATCTATGTGTTGATGACAATAATTTGCGTACCTCTTTTTGTTCTTCTCCATATTCATGCTATTTTGTATCTCAGATTATCTTAGTATTTGTCAAATTAAATCAAATAATTTTAAAGTGAACATAAACAAAATGGAAATTAATTTGTTTCTTCCTTCCCTGAGTAAACTGTTGCCAACTCTTTGAAAATTTTGTGGTGTTTTTCTTATTGTGTTCCATTTTGCTTCATCTGCTTTCTTAATGTTTTGATATATCTGTTATCCTTAAATGTAAAGAAGAAAACTCAATTTTGGCTTTCCAAAATCACCTTTCTGGTCAATTAGTTTAACTAGAAGAATGTAGAAAATTTCATGTTTGTGCCTCTTTGCTGTTGAACCATTTATCTCTTCACTAGTTTTTCACTGGACAAACTGCATACATTGATGGTTCTTACATGTCTTCTGTTGCTAGCATTCTCTTTATTCTTTGCTTCAATCTGTTCAAAATCATCTTACCTTGATTTGATTACATATTTTATTGAAAAATATGTATGTTAAAATTCATTCAACAGTTGTCTCTTTGCTGTCTCGTAGGAAGCTATTTTTAGGCTAACTTTTCAAAATATTTTTATAATTGCAAATAACTATTATTTTAAAGTAGCTGTAATATTTTCTGTAGAATGACAGATGGGTAATACTATTAACAGAATCAAGCTTGCCAACACTAAAGCCTAATGGGAAAACTATTTGAATAAATAAGTAAAAAAGACAAGCGGAAATTAGGATAAAATAATTATTCTCTTCCTAATGAGACATTAAGAGCAAAATTATATACGTACATATAGAAATAGAAAGATTTCTTTATTCTTAGTCTCAGTTATTCAGTATGATTTAGAAAGTATTTTAATTCAATCCTCCACTATATCTCTCAGATTCATCTGGATTTATGAACTCATATCTAAAAGCTGTCTCTGATATCCCAGGGCAAGATAGGGTATGTTTGCTGTGCTTCTCAGAAATTATTTCAGGAAGGTTTTTGATTTGCACACAGTCTGAAGTGTCATACCTTCCTTGACTTCCTATGGCTGAAAGGTAAGGAGGGCTGATTGGTGTGCTGCTTCTTTAATCCCACATCCTATGCCAGTATGGCTGTCTTGAACAGCAAGTTAGCATGACACAAGATGGACCGCTCTCCATTGCCATCTCCTTTTAATTCCCATGTTTCTTACCAGCAATGAGCTGGTGTCCAGGGAAATAAACTTCATCTTGCCTGTGCTCAAGGTCCAAACCAACATTTTGTGGCAGTCTGTTGCCAAAGGACTCTTTTTCACTTACTCTATTATTTAATCTGCGGTTTTGAGGAGTATCAAATTACCTTGAAATACTTTTCCCTCCCTTGAAATAAGGAGAAGCCTGACATTTCTCATCAGCACCTAAAAGTTTAAAACACTACTTGTAAAACAATAACATGAAATGTTGCTTTCAAAAGGTCTGGAAGCCTACTAATTTCATACTTCTTTGCCAGAAAGCAAGAAACGCTTTAAAACTCAGTGTGCTAGCACAGATGTTAAATCTTAAAGGATTCACATATAATTTATTCAATACATTAAATTTACTATACATGGTATAGTTTCAGAATGTGCATTGAAAATAAATTGTGAAATCTCATTCCTACCTGCTGAATGGCTGCCAAACTTGGTAATCCAAGAACATTTGTTGTTCTACCCCTTTAGCACAATCCTGCATTCAGTTTTTAAATGTCCATAAAAACTGTAAAAGCCTCAGAATGCCAGATTGGAACATTCAAAACTTTGAAAGTCACAGTGCAACAGTGCTGTTGTTGTTTTTTTTTTTAATAACTCTGAGCAGGACTAAAAACCCTGTTTCTGAACATCATCAGGTTTTGGGTGGGCAACTTCTAGGTTTGGAGCTGCATTTTCCTCTGGAAATTTGTCTCTCTGAGATACACCAAAAGGATGTTTTGTGATGCTTCAAAATCTTTGCAGAAGACAAAGAAGGGGATACCCAGGTGGATGCACAGGTGGCATTTGTGAAAGTTCAATCTTGGACAGGGTCTTGTGCCATGAAAGAGAGTGGAGTAGCCCAACACTAAGGGTTTGTGAGTCGTAGTAACTAAATTCTTCTCTAATATGCTTAACATTTTCTTTCAATTTTGTCATATGAATTCTGATATTTTTCAACAACTATTTATTTGCATAGTCAATAAAATAAGCTAATTAAAACTTTGGCTACGTCATGAATTGGCAGGATATGTACTTCTCACTTTTTTATGTGCTTTGGGCCAATATTTTTGAGATAAATTTGACATCAGCTTCTTGAAGCCATATAAAGCTTAATATATTACTTCGTTTAAGTATGGAATTATATCTCTGTCGGGATCTCAGTTCTTATTGAATTGCAAACTCTGGAAAATTCAAGCATGATTTGATGTTTATTTTCTTATATTTCACTGCTTACTTTATAAGAAACTGTAATTTTCTAACTGGGTGAACACTAAAGCTGGTTCTCAACAAATGAAAACACACGTAATATTCCCAGGAGAGCTGGCTGTTACATGTTGTAATTGATGGCAAGATACCGCAGTGACTGTAGCCAATTAATAAAGCTGTTAATATGGTGTTGGACTTCTTATGTGATCTGCTGGCCTGTCAGTTCATGTGGAGATCTAAGAAGGATGCAGTTAGTCCCCAGAAACCAGCTTTTACAGTGAGCTGAAATGGGAAGCTGTTTTAAAGGGAAGTCCCTTTTTAATATTTTACTCTAGTTTTTCCCACAGAGGATGATCTCTCTCTGAAGCTGTTTGTTAGGAGCCTATTGGCAAAGACAGGCAGCTCCAGCAGTAATTGCTGCAAGGGTGAGAGGTCATGACTCTGTGGAAAGCAAAGAAAATTGTTCCTCTGGAGTATAGAGAGGTATAAATCTTTCTTAAGTGGCTTTACATATTTGCTGGAAGCAAGGATGTCATTATACCAAAGCATGCCTTAAAATTTCTGGTAACCATCAAAACCACCACTAACTCTGTGGCTGCTAATTTGCTGCTAATGTCTTGCTGGTATAGTTCTCTGTGGCTACATGCCTTCTTAGCATTTATGATCCTGACACTTTCTTTATGGCCTCTTTAAACTCAGCTTTTGGACTCCAGCATGCATGTTCATTGAGAGTTAATTAGGCAGGCTGCAAGACACCCTTGCCAAACAAGTCACAATGTTTTGAAGCCATTCCATTGCTGGACTGATGTGAACAATAAGGTGATATTACTCGTGTTTGTTGATGTATATTATTATGGTTATTGCCATTATACCCCAGCTCCCCAGACTATTGTTTAAATACATGATATAAGAGATGAAAGCCAGCAGACAATGAAAAAGAAAAAAGGAAATATCATGTAGTTGTTAATGTTTGGCATTGTGTAATTAAACCATTTTCTTTAATGTTATTTTTGCCAGTATCTAATTAGCAGAGCCATCTGCCTAAGAAGTGCTGGACCATCTGTCTGGAATACTGTTCTATTCATTTTCTTATTCTTAACTAATTAACTTCTTCCTTTGTGAAATGTAATAGTACTTTCTGTTTCTACGCTTCAAATAAGTTAATATATAAAAATACATATAAATGTGTACCTGTCTACATGTGTATACTGTATCTGTGTAGCTACAGGAACATAGTTCTGGGAGATCTGATTGTTCTCAGTTATGTGTGCAGCTTCCACTGTCACTTGAATGCAATGTTTTTTTTGTTGACCTGTAATTAATACACATCTCACCTCACATTCTAATTGAACAGTGCTTTCTTGATTTCCTGCCTGCATTTACTGATTAAAGTTATAATTGTGAAAAAGGGGCTATATTAAAGTTAATTACTTATGGGTTTGATTTTTTTTCCCCCTTTTGTATTTTTGTAATATTTTTGAAAAAAAGATTTTATATCAGTTTTCATTGAAGTTAACTTATTTACACTTATTTAGTTTGCCTGCTGCAGATACAATAGCTTACCTTTTAAGCAAGACTGTTGTCACAGAGTGGTTTGGGTGGGAAGGGAGTTTAAAGATCACCTTGTTCCAACCCCCTGCATGGGCAGGGACACCTCCTACTAGACCAAGCCCTATCCAACTTGGCCTTGAACACTACCAGGGATGGGGCGTCCATAGCTTCTCTGTTCCACAGTCTCACCGCCTTCACAGTGAATTTCTTCACTAATCTAAATCTCCCCTCTTCAGTTTAAAGCCATTACCCCTTGTCCTATCACTATGTGCCTTCATAAAAAGACCCTCCCCACCTTTCCTGTAGGCCCCTTCAGGTACTAGAAGGCTGCTATGAGGACCACCTGAACCCTTCTCCAGACTGGACAACCCAAACACTCTCAGCCTGTCTCCATTGCAGAGGTGCTCCAGCCTTTGGATCATCTTTGTGGCCCTCTGGACTTGCTCTGACAGCTATGTGACCTTTTGTTGGGAACTCTAGAGCTGGGCACAGTACTCAAAGGTAGTTCTCACAAGAGCAAAGGGGAGGGGGAGAATCACCTCCCTTGACCTGCTGGCCGTACTTCTTTTCATGCAGCACAGAATATGGTTGGCCTTCTGGGCTGGAAGTGCACATTGCGGGCTCATGTTGATCTTCTGACCAACCAACATCCCCAAGTCACCTTTCAGCAAGCTCCCTGGCAGCACGGTGTATGGTTCTGACGGTGTCTGAGTGAACTTCCCTGTCAATATTTCTATTTTCTTAGTCTGCTTACAGAACCTATTGGACATGGTGCTCCTTGCCTGGTTGAGAGCTGTGCCTGGGTTCATGGGGCTCTTCCCATCTGTGTTGCCACCCTGCTGGTCCTGTACTGTTGGTGGCTCTGGGGGCTGTGGGCAGAAAGGCAGAGGCTGCTTTTATCCTGCCTTTGCTGTAAAATGGGATTTTTCTAGAGTTCATTCAACCAAACAGAGAAGATACTGAAATATATTTCTTCCTCCAAATAATATGATTAATTTTAATACCATATTTTTTAACTTCATGTGAATGGGTGTTGGGTCTATATTTTTCTTAATTTTGAAGATAATAGTTTAATTATAAAACTTTTTTCTTCTCTGACTGGAATTTCTTTTCTCAGACTACCCCTTGAAAATGCTGGGAGGGATTTAATCTGATGCTTTTGAAGCACTTTACAAACATCAGGAATGTAATGTTTAAAACACTGATACAGTTATTTGCAGTTGAGCTTTTACAAAAAGGTGCCTTCTATCAATGTAAACTTGAGTTCAAACTTGGAGTTTAGTTGTGCTTGAAAGCCATGTTTCTGTTTGATCTGATTATATGTACGGAGCTTTGTGATTTATGTATTTCTTTTAACTTAAAAAAATCAGTATGTGTTCAAAAGTGAATGGTGAATTCCTCTCTGGACTACACTAGATCAAATTCAAGTTGTAACTGTCAAGTTCAGTCATTGGAGTTGACCACACTGACTTTCTTAGGGCTAAAAATTTTGCACTGCTCTACTGGTGACTGTTATGTAACTACCTACTGGAAAGTAATTAAGCTGATGATTGCAAATGGAAACAGACTTAGCCAAGGCATTAAATTTACAGAGGTGCTTGAGAGACCATATTGATAGCAGGATTTGTAAAAGCCATGTCACTGTAAATAGTATCAGCTTGCTGTCAGAAACAGACTAATGTGCTGCCTTAAAATCACCTTAACCTATGCAGCTAATGTTCTTTCTGGAGGTGCATAGCAATAACTGATGTCCTACCTATCCTTATTTTCTGTAGCACTTGTGTTCAAAATCCATGTTTCCTCTTTCCTCAGGGAGAACACACTTGAGTGTGTCTAATTTGGTTCAATGAATTTTGTTGCCAGCTTAGGTAGAATTATAATTTTAATTAAAAACAGGGCCGTACTTCTTTTCATGCAGCACAGAATATGGTTGGCCTTCTGGGCTGGAAGTGCACATTGCGGGCTCATGTTGATCTTCTGACCAACCAACATCCCCAAGTCACCTTTCAGCAAGCTCCCTGGCAGCACGGTGTATGGTTCTGACGGTGTCTGAGTGAACTTCCCTGTCAATATTTCTATTTTCTTAGTCTGCTTACAGAACCTATTGGACATGGTGCTCCTTGCCTGGTTGAGAGCTGTGCCTGGGTTCATGGGGCTCTTCCCATCTGTGTTGCCACCCTGCTGGTCCTGTACTGTTGGTGGCTCTGGGGGCTGTGGGCAGAAAGGCAGAGGCTGCTTTTATCCTGCCTTTGCTGTAAAATGGGATTTTTCTAGAGTTCATTCAACCAAACAGAGAAGATACTGAAATATATTTCTTCCTCCAAATAATATGATTAATTTTAATACCATATTTTTTAACTTCATGTGAATGGGTGTTGGGTCTATATTTTTCTTAATTTTGAAGATAATAGTTTAATTATAAAACTTTTTTCTTCTCTGACTGGAATTTCTTTTCTCAGACTACCCCTTGAAAATGCTGGGAGGGATTTAATCTGATGCTTTTGAAGCACTTTACAAACATCAGGAATGTAATGTTTAAAACACTGATACAGTTATTTGCAGTTGAGCTTTTACAAAAAGGTGCCTTCTATCAATGTAAACTTGAGTTCAAACTTGGAGTTTAGTTGTGCTTGAAAGCCATGTTTCTGTTTGATCTGATTATATGTACGGAGCTTTGTGATTTATGTATTTCTTTTAACTTAAAAAAATCAGTATGTGTTCAAAAGTGAATGGTGAATTCCTCTCTGGACTACACTAGATCAAATTCAAGTTGTAACTGTCAAGTTCAGTCATTGGAGTTGACCACACTGACTTTCTTAGGGCTAAAAATTTTGCACTGCTCTACTGGTGACTGTTATGTAACTACCTACTGGAAAGTAATTAAGCTGATGATTGCAAATGGAAACAGACTTAGCCAAGGCATTAAATTTACAGAGGTGCTTGAGAGACCATATTGATAGCAGGATTTGTAAAAGCCATGTCACTGTAAATAGTATCAGCTTGCTGTCAGAAACAGACTAATGTGCTGCCTTAAAATCACCTTAACCTATGCAGCTAATGTTCTTTCTGGAGGTGCATAGCAATAACTGATGTCCTACCTATCCTTATTTTCTGTAGCACTTGTGTTCAAAATCCATGTTTCCTCTTTCCTCAGGGAGAACACACTTGAGTGTGTCTAATTTGGTTCAATGAATTTTGTTGCCAGCTTAGGTAGAATTATAATTTTAATTAAAAACAGGACACAGAATGCTGAAGGTTGTATTTTGCTGTGTGAAAACTGGAGCTTCTTACTAAGAAATGTTGGGAAGAAAAGATGCTAACAGGATGAACTTTAGCTGTACAGGTCTTCACAGGCAATCAAACATCCAACATGGTATGCATATCGTATTTGGACTGCTCATCTGAACTTCATGGAAATATTAGCAAACAGTATCAAGCAGGAGAATATGCCAATTTAAGGGAAACTGTAGATAACAGTAACATCTTTAGGTAAACCAAGTTTTGCACTAGCTTTCTAAAATAACATAATCTGTATGTGTCTCTCTGGTCTTTCAGAACTAAAACTTCAAAGTCTTAATTTTCTACTGACAAACCCCACATTTTTATTATTCTATTGGAATATTTTGGTTTTTCTTTATGTGCTGAAGATTCAGGACATGTTTCTGTGATTTTTCTCCTCTTTTTTCCACATTGAAATGACATTTCACTTGGGGAGTCTCCTGCCTCTCTTCCCCCCGTGTGTTACCAATAGGCTGTGTTGAATATATTAATTTCCACTTTGTGGGAAACTCCCCCAAATTTCCTAAACTCTGGAAGAAAAAAAATCAGCTGTATTTAGAAATGCTTGTCAATGCCTGCTCTTTTCATTTAATCAGCAATAGGACGTATGAATGCAGTACTGAACTATGTGGGAGCCTTTGGGACCAAAGTATAACAGTTTGAACTACTCAGCTCTGGTCAGATGTCTTTGTAATATACTTTATTTACAGCCTATTCTGTTACTGTTTCCTCCAGAGTGGTACCCAAGGTTATAGGACTGTAAATAGACTTGATTTCAAAGGTGGCACTTAGCTTTGTCACCAGTGTGTCTGCACTTTTTGTCCAGACAATGTTACTCCTTTGGCATGTGTTGTCATGAGCAGGATTTTCCCAGAGACTTTTGGCATTTGGTTAGCTTGCAAGCATATGTATTTACGTATAGTTACAGCAGTTTATTCTATTTGGGTTCTTGCTCGTGCTGTTAGCTGTGGTATCCAGAAATACTACAGAAGGCTTTAATATTTGGTATCTTTATTTAAATCTATGCATTTCAAGGATGTCAAAGAAACAGAAGAAAGTTTGTTTTCAGTTATGCTAATATTGGTATTAGCCGTTTTATGATGTGGTCATAAAATTATTAATATTTAAGATTTTAGAGGTCTAGCTAAGATGTTTATCCTGACTAAAAGAACAAGAACTAAAAGCTAACATTCTGTGATTGCTTCCAGCTCACTACTTCTGAGCTAAGGTAATACTGGTTGTGCCACTCCTGCAGGCTCCCCCAGGATCCATCTCTGTATTGTCACGTTATTTACCGTTTCGTTCCTTCTTAGAAGTGCGACAGTGAGAAAGGTCTGTAAGGAGTCTACCCCTCCAGAGATGGGCACCTGGCTTTGCTAACACTGATACAGTGTTTTTTCTTTTTTTTCTGAATTAATACGTAGGCTGAGTCTCTTTGGTCACTTTGCAGAGAACAGGGGAACAGAGGGGGAAGATGCTGTCCCAGTATTCTCTCACTGTGATGAGAGTTAATAAAGCTTCTGCCTGAGTTGTCCTAAATTTACTTGCATTATTGTGCTCTTGGAGTTCCCAGATTCTCCAACCACAATCTGCTTGCAGAGATGCATTTTATGCTTTTCTCAGATTTCATGGAAAACTTAAATAATTGCCACTTGTGACTTCTGAATTTCCCATCTCCAGAGTCTGTTGAAAACTTTTTATGCCTGTGATATGTACTTAATTTGCTTGATTGTGACATTGTGTAATTTTTGTATTTCACACCCTTCTCCTTCAAATAACTCTTTTACCATGGACCTAGCACCAATTGCAAGATGGGTATTTTGTCTCTGAAAATTGATTTATTAATAAACATTTTATCTTTAACACAATATTTTTGTCTTCTTACTTCCTGCTCTTCATGCTTGGTGTAGTCTTCTCTGCTCAACTTTGGCAAGAACTGGCCTTCAAACCTTGTTTTCAAGAACCTGTATTACACAAAATCTTTCTACTTTGACCTCCTACTTGTAACTCTTGCATTTCTCCCGGCATTTTAATGATTTTGTGTTGTTTAGAGTTAAGATATTTGGCATCAAGTGTTAGTATCGAGTGTCACATAGCATTGATTTGGGGAGTCCTAATGGATTGATTAGGAACTTATGTTGGTCATCCAAGAGCAGTCATTTATACTGTGATATCCATTATGGACATAAATTGCTTTTTGCATTAGAAAGTCAAAGTCAAAGAGAGTTAAGTCATTGCTACCTTTTTGTCTAACATATTGTTGCTTTTTTACCTACCTCAGTAGGAGATTTCTTTCATGCTGCTAGATAAAGTTTGTTATTAATGCTAGGGTCATTCACAAGTGGATTATTCCAGAAGTTTTCAGTATATTCCCCAATATGTTGCAGTTATTAATCTGCAAAAGCAAACACTAAATGAAAAGATTTGGGATGGATAAAAAGAATTGCTGGTATTATTTTTTATTAGTCTTCTTTTTAACCCTGAAATGAAAAAGCTCATTCTCAGACTTGTTGAAACACCAATCAGAGAGTCTGCATAGTATACTCTGAAATTATTTTCCCCTTTAGTTTAAAAAGGCTTTCACCCTATTATTTTTATTAATTATAGAGTCTACTTGCTATTAATATAGTCTCCATGAAAATACAAGTACAAAAAATTGCCTATATTAAATCTGTATGAATGGTCTTTCATTATTTCCAGGTAAATAAAAATGCAAATATGCAGTTTCAATAATTAAGCAGCAGCAGTTAGTTTAGAAATCTCAGTTCTTCCTGATAAAACGTGTAGTGCTTTGTGGCATTTTTATCTAAAAAACACCTGGATGTGCACTGTCGAGGTGAAAGAATGCAAAGTAATTTAAAATGCACTCTGACTACACAGTGTAAACAGGCATTCAAATGTGTACATGTATTGGCACATAAACACCAAGCATATGATCTGCTCCACTGAACAAGACAGTTCATAAGTCATAGCTGTTGAATGTTAAATATGGAAATAATTGGAGTTACCTTATGCAGTGAAACTGTAGTAGTGCAGACTAGGCATTACAGTCCTGACATAAATTTCTTGACAAAGAGAGACAGCTCAAAAATGAGGATAAATTTCTTCTTTGCAATGCTTAGTTTCACTGTTGTCTTCTTGTATGTGTCTGCCCATTGCTCCTTTCTCTGAATGGATTTTGTAGTGCTTCTGATTAGTGCTGCAGTCATACCATAAGAAACTAAAATCTCCATTTGATGCTTGAGATGAATACTGCAAAACCAGCAACTGGGCACTTTCTTCTACAACTCAAGGTCTCTCAGGAGAGTTGATGTCAGATGCTGTGGTGATAACAGCCCAGGTCTGCTGGGGATCAACCTTTTTCTGTGTTCCGAACTGCTTACTTCAAATAAGACTCACACAAAAGTAGCTAAATAGCATGAAATGTGATTGTGGCGTTAAGTACAGTGAATCATGGGAGTGGCTAGTTTCACTTTGGATTAAGACACTGAGAAACCATTAACAGGAAAACTACATTTTTAAGAAGAAAAACTTGTAAGGTTATTATGGATAGAATCAGTAGGCCTGAAGCATGTTTCTTAATCATGGGCTTAGGTAGCTCTGAGGTTTATATTTTTGTGTTTTTTGCATTTCTAACTGATTTCTGTTTGTTGCAGGCAGTGGAATGGCAGTGTGATGAAGCTACTAAAAGAGCCTGTTACAGTAAAGGCAAATCAAAGGTAAGCATGAGACAGCTGTTCTACTTTAATAAAATGTATATGTTAATAGCAGGTGTAAGTCAGTGTAAAAATCTCTACCTGGTGCATTTTTACTGTCTCCCTCCCATAGAGTTGTAGGAGAGAAGTCTGACACTGATGTATAAGCAAAGGAATAAAAAACAATCTAGGGAGTCTGGAGTGAGAGGCACAGACATGTCATTCTTTTCTGAAATGATCAAGATCTTTAGTTTCCAACAATTTACTGTTTTGGCTCTACAACATGTCATATGTAATGGGCTGTATTATCACGTCATTTTCCGTGCTGTAAATCCTGAATAACTTTGTATTTACTTTGTAAAACCCTCCATTTGTTTCTCTGTGTATTAGATGCAATTGTACTAACATTTATATTTCATATCTATTGTCTCATTGAAGAAAATAAAATGAAATTCACTACCTTTTTAGACATGGAACTTGATATATTTTTAGTATTCAGAACCAGTTCCTTATCTGGCCAACTACCATTTCTTTTATTCAGTAAGTAAGTGTTGTGCCAAGATGGAACCTATATGGATGTTGTGTTCTTTAGTGGATCTCCTAGGCTGAAGCTAGCTAAAAATTGATTAGAAAAGCAGTTAGAAATGCGTGCAGTCTACTCCTGTAATTATTATGCTGTTTTATTATAAAAGTTAATTGAGTTAGAACATAAAGGGAAAATACAAGAAGAGTGATCACTTCAGAAATGCACATTTGATTTCAGGATCCATGTTTGGTAGAACATGTCAACATATGTTACTAATGTTCAAAACTCAAAAAAAAAAAAAAAAGAAGCTTCAAAAATGTATTTCAAATGTTTCTATAATCTAGTAGAAGAGGATTATCTTCCTCATCGTCATCTCATCACTGACTGTTGAACGTCTCCCATTAAACAGTTCATTTGCAGATTTTTTTTCACTAGGTGCTGAAAAATAATGTTGCAGTCTGCTCTTGTCCCATTCATTTCTGTTTAAGATTCAAGTGGCCTCACTTCAGAAGCAGGGCTGTGTTATATATACTATGCTGAGAGAAAAAGAGTTACTTGGGAAAAAAAAAACAGGTGTAGTGAATGTGCAATGTAATTCTCGTACATGGTTATTATCTTCATTGAGGAACATCATTCACTGTAGAAATGAGTTTACAGTACTGGTAAAAGGCATTAAGAACAGTGTTGCCTTCTGTATCCACCTCCTTTCTGTTTCTTTCCATCCCCATGTGGGAAATGTACTTAAGAGTTACTGATCACTTGCTATTAAGGTGCAGAGTTTGCTAGGTATATATAAGTTATTAACAGCTAGAGAAAAAAAAATAGGTTAGATTTGACTTAAAGATTTCTAACTTGAGTAGACAAAACCTGGTGACTCAAGTTATATGTGAAGGCTTTAATGGCAGAAATAGCATCTAGTAGGTGTTCTGATCTACAATCTTACTTGTCATTTTGTGGAGAGAAAAAAAACAACTTCTGGGACCTCATGCTTCAAGCAAATGTTTCATTTTGTAAGTTGTAATTTCTCCCTGGAAGATTTATGCTTCTTTATGTAATATATCCCTCAAGCATTCATCCTTAGTTTTCAGGTGACGATACTCTGAAGAAAGAGAGCATGCTCAAGTGACTATAGAATATGACAGATTGTATTGATCAAGGTGCATATACAGTGGAAACTATCGTGGTAGGAATGCAATGTGTTACTGAAAGTTTTTGCCTCTGTTTTTCAGTGTTTTTCCAATTTTAAAACTGTGAGAATAACACTCAGTTTTTCTGAAAGTCACAGAACACTAGAACACTGAATGTTGTCTAACATGATAATGAAAGTAATGGCAAATTTGAGACTATAGTAGGGTATTTTTGAATATTATGTTAAAAATACTGTTTGTGGTGTAAAATCCACATTCAGTTCAACAATCATAGACTCCTATGTTACTGATAAATGATTTTGTTAGGAGAAATACTCAACACTGGTGAAATACATTTAAGAATAGATCTTAGTGTAGTGTGTATGTGCAGATTTTCATCCATGTTCCTCACAGCCTTTTGAAGAAGGTGCTGATTGAAAGTTATGCTGTCACTGTAAAATAGTATATACACACTATTCTGATAGCAACCTCTGAAGTTGTTTCTAAGTATTGTTATTAGTTGGGTTGGTTTTTTTTTCCCTTTCATCTATATCCATAGCCTCACAGTCTAAAGAAGAACATTCCTTATATTTAATGACTTTCAGAGGTAATCCTGGAAGGAAGTAGTTTTCTTACTGCTACCATAGGGCTTTTTTTGGTTTTCAGTCTTTGTGGCCTGAAATCTTCATGTAGGAGTTGCTGAAGAATTCAGAGATACTGACTGAGAAAACATACTCCAGTTTCTGGGGCTTGAATTTCTGTATCATTTCTCAAGGTGACTTCAGGTTTCAGGCCAGACACATGTGTGACTGCAGGGAAACAACAGGAAAGATTTAAGACAGTATATGCAGGGCCAGCCCAGACTGTGGCAAAGGAGGGATGAGGATTACAAGGATAGCTGTGGGTAAGGTATTTATTCACATCCTCGATTGTCTTGAAGTTCTGTTGCCCGCAGAGTAGCATGGGAGCAATGAGTTTGGGCGGCAAAACTAAAAGTCAGAATGCCCTGAAACCAGAAGCCAGCTTGAACCGTGAAGAAATTCTAGTAGTTATGAGATAATGGTCAGTTAAACACAACTCTTTTTTCTTGTTGTTCTTGAGAAAGAGGCTGCACAGAATTTTTGCCTCTAGCTGTTAGCAGTAGTTGTTGTTCTGAGGTTTATTCTTTAAGAACCAATGAGGGATAAGAGCTAAAGGGAAAAATATATGGGGACATCTGTCACATTTGACAGTGTAATGTGTACTTAACTTTTGAAGGCTGATGTCTGTTATTGAGACTTCAAACATTTATCCACCAATTTAAGCTGTTGCTTAAAATAACTAGTGGCTCCAGGAGTGAGCCAGACAAAATTATGTCTTTGTGGCCAGCATACATTAGCATTTAGAAGTCTAAAACACCACACATGGTTAAGAGAATAAAATTGGCCATTCATACGGGCACTTGTGGTAGAGACTTTTATAAAGGAAAATATAAATACACATGGTAAAAATACAATAAACCAAAGAGAGATTAAAAATATAGATGTAATTAAAATCTCTTATCCCTTGCTTATTTTAAGATTCTAATGGCTGTGTGTGTTAGCATCTGAACTTTCAATAAAAGTATTAAAAAGCTAAACACAGGTGAATTTAAACTGTTAGCCTATACCAGAAACATTGCTACACATACATAACCATTAGATTGTCCTTCAACTGCCGAGTTGGTCTTAAATAGCAACCTAGTCTGCTTGGCTGCTGAATTGCTTCTGATAGCTGAGTTTTGTCTCAGATGTGCTGATATAAAAGTTAAAAGTACTTGCTAAATTGATTTATTTCTTTCAGAGATATTTTTAGAGGACAATAGGAAAGTATATCAAATAGAGCTCAAGATGAAATCAGAATAAGAATGCTCAAAAAATGGCCAGCAAACCTACCACCACCCTGCAAATTAAAAAACAAACAACAACACACAACTTTTGTTTTGAAGTCCTTTGCTTTTGCCAGTGCCGCATCTAAAATACATCTCTTTTTTTGCACTTCTGAAAAGTAAACCAGTTGAGCTTGACTCCAGAGCTAGAAAAGTGACATTGAACATTAACATTACTTAATAATGGAGTACTTTTTCAAGATGTGTTTGGGTAGTGGTTATTCTATTTGTGACTAATTTTTTGTAATTAATTTTATATTATTGTGTATTTGTCATATGAAGAAAATAGCGACTTTAAAGCTGTATTTTTTCAGTTTTGATTTTAATGTACTATGTACCCAACAAGTTTGATGTGAGATATCTGATTTGCCCTTTTGCCGTATGGATTGTTGTGAAGTTGGCACAGGACTTGGGAACATTAAAGAGAAGAATCTTGTGAATCCCATGAATGTCTGAGTTTAAAAAATTAACATTATTTTTTAACAGAAAGAGTGGGTGATGAGCGTGCAAGTAATTTGGCAATGGCACTGTTTCAGGGAGCTCTGGAATATGAAGAGGAGATGTTGGATGGGTTGTAATGTCAATACCCACTTATTTTTCCTACACTTACATTCCATGGCTTGCTGTAAAGGGCAGGATGGAAACAGCCCAAAGAATAAATGACTGTGTTATTTTCTGTGACTCTCCCAGAGCACCCTTCCCATGGGAAAAAAAACAAAGCAGGAAGTTCCTTCTTTCCCCCCCACTCCTCCCCCCCTTTTCTTTTTTTTTTTTTTTTTTGAGGTAGGTAAAAGAATCTGCGACACAGAAATGGCCTAAAATCGAAATAATGACTTTTTTAAAGGCTTGTTGCACTGCCCGACTCTCTTATATGGCTGCGTATTAACTTCTATTTGGTTGAAAGAATAGTAAGATTGCAGTTTGATAAGTCCAAGACAAAAATAAAAATGTTTTTTTACCCCGTGTGAATCAAATCTTCATTCTAAGATGTCCGACATTTACCTTTAAAGGCTCAAAAAGAAATGTTTGAAAGATACATTTTCATGAGAGACTTATGAAAATGTAGATTTGGGTTTGTTTGGTTTTTTTTTTTTCAAAGGCGTAAGGTATTTTCTGAAATGTTTTGGGGGTAGGGTAGTTGATACTTTATTTGGATAAGGAAAGGTATAGACAATAAATTCTGAGAGTTTTCTCAGAGGTCTTGTGAAGTCTTTTCCCCATCTTGTTTTGCAGTCTATTTTGTGCCTGTTCAATTTATTCAGGATTGTATTTCTTGTCTTCCAGGATGAGAGTCTGTTTTCAAGATAAACAAGCAAAACATTTAGTATAACTGTAGGCCATATAATGGGACTTCTGCACCATTACTATTACATGAATTTACTTAAATGACTCCACTAAATATCTGTTAGAACCACAATATTTTAAAGCTTTGCATGACACTATCTTTTGAATGAATGCTAGAAAGCATTCAAGTGGTAGGTTCCAGGAAACTATATTTCTTCAAGCATACTGTTGATTTTTGTTCATTTTATTAGTTAGGGACATTGATTTTACAGGAGTGTTTGAATCTTTCCTACATACAATTCTGCGAGATTTTTAGGATTTCAGAAAAAAGTCTTTCTCTCTGAATAAAAAGTAGAAATTTCAGCTGTATTCTGAAATGAGAGAAATGCACATTGTAAACCTTTCACACATCCTAATGGGATAAAAACCATAAAATTATTCCTAAGACACTAGCATCTATGTATTGAGATAATGACATTTCTTGAAAAATTTCAAATAAACTGAAACAGAGATACTTCTAATAAAACATTGTGCAAATTATGAAACTAGTAATGACAAATCAGCATCTGACCATCCCAAGAATTTTATTTGCATCGGTTTCAACATACTCGTTTTGCTGACAACCTGTTCTTTCTCCTGTTTTCCTCCCAGCTTTCTCTCTGGGCCTGATAACGTCTTCTAAACCAGCATTTGATCTGTTGAGACAGCAGTGTATTATTTATTTCAGCGTCTATCACTTCAGAGTTTAGTCAATCCTTTGAAATACACACTTAAGAGAAATCTTCAGTACTGAAGAGGTTTATTGTTACCCTATTAAGAACTTCTTACAAAGATTGATGCATGCATGTGTTGTAGTTAGGAAATCTATGTGTATCATGATTGCTAACACATCAGCTTTGCTGAAACCTTGTTCCCTTCTATTTTTATGTGTGGGCACACAACCATGGAAAGGAAATAATAATTAGACTCCCCTATCCTTTGAAGTATCTCTGACTATAGTCTTTATTTTCTGCATGGCAGGAGGAATGCCAGAACTACATTCGAGTGCTTCTTGTTGGAGGCAACCACCTCTTTACCTGTGGAACCAACGCGTTCACCCCAATCTGTACCAATCGGACGGTATGAGTTGAATGTTTTATCTCACCAGCTAGAGTCTCTGTTCTGAGCCAGCAGACTAAAAGGCAAAGCAGGCTGTGACCAAGTCCAGGCTATTTGCATATTGATGGGTGGGCTGATCTGTAAAAGGCTGATGTGACTAATGGTGGTCCCAACAGAAGAGTTAACCAGTGATGTCTTTGCAGTCCTTTCCTCAGCTGTGGGACAGAGCACAGCTACAAGCCGCTCAGTTCCTCACCCATGCCAGTTCTCATAAACCTTAGGTATTTTTAAGACTTCTGCCAAGACTTCTATCAAGTTTGGTTGGCATCAACTGGTTTATTTACAAAATGTAGTTGGGTAGCTACATACTGCATATGTGTAACTCTGAAGAAGATGAGAGTACCTGCATTAGTGATTTCTGACTGTCAAGACACCTTGGTTGAGAAAATCTGTCATTCTGTTTCTGAAAAAAAGCTCATTGTAATGTATGTGTCAAAGAAAGAGAGTCCATTAAGGATCAATAACAGTCATCACAAAAATCAAAATGTCTCTGTTTAGGCTAAGCTGGCTATTTATTTTTGGAGGGGAGTGGCATTTAAGTACAAAGAGTAGCTGTGTCACCAAAAAACTCCTTGGTTTATTTATTATCTTTAAACCTCTTGTACCTTTATTTTCAAATAACATTTTAACATCATACTGTGGATTATGGCTGAAAGTATGAGGACTACTAAATCAGAGAGATAGTTCTACTGAACTGAAAAGCTCCTTTTTTAATCTCATTTTTCATATGAGGTGCTTTTTTAGGACACTCAATAGACGTTTTTTTAATTGTCTGACCATTTGCTACAATGAGTACTTTAGTTGATTCTGGCCATCAGATCTGTTTTCTTTTTCATAATAACAAGCTATGTAGTGACAATTAATTCTGAGTTGCTTCTAATATAAAACATCTCAGGCGTGGTGGCTAATTATTAACTTGCATGTTTTACATACTGAAGTGGGAGAAGTGAGATCAGACAACATAACAGTAAAACTTTCTATACGAGACATTTTCAGATTGATGTAAAGGGCACCTCATTACTGTTGTACAATACCAAAGCAGATAACTATGTGTTTATGATAGGATTTTTTCTCAGATTGATGCAGCTTGTCTGAAATGATAATTTTCAAGTTATCTTAATGCAAATTTCTCACTCTTTTACAGTTAAGTAACTTGACAGAGATACATGATCAAATCAGTGGCATGGCTCGTTGTCCTTACAGTCCACAGCACAACTCTACTGCTCTTCTCACTTCCAGTGGGGAATTATATGCTGCTACAGCCATGGATTTTCCAGGAAGGGATCCTGCTATTTATCGCAGTCTGGGTGCCCTTCCTCCTCTCCGTACTGCCCAGTACAACTCCAAGTGGCTGAATGGTGAGTGCTGATGGACCACAAGGCTCATCTTTTTTCAACACATGTTTTCCATATTCACAGTCTTGAAATTCCATTCTGAGAATTTGAATGTTTTTAGAGTATTATTTATCTCATTTTTAAATTATTTTGCATAATACACTTTTTTATTTTACTACTAAAAGTATTTTGGCATTTAACATAGTTGCAGTATGTAGATGTGTACTTTAGGTCACGTTTGCAGGCACAGAGATGAGCTGCACTGTGTCTCTCAGGTGCACTTATATGGCAAAGCTGAGTCAGCTGAGAGCAGTAGCTTGCCTTGAGCATTCTTTTGTTGAGCCCTTCAAAAACCTAAAGCAGAAAATAAACAGTTTATAATGGACTGAATTCTCCTCCTTTCCCTGCAGGTCCCAGCCTTGACAAGCAGAAAAAGTTATACTTTCAAGCAGACTGACTTTTTTTGATGCCTATTATAGCCAAAGGATAGGGGCTAGTCTGCGAAAAGGGTCATAAAATCTTGTAGCCATGACTCTCTGTGTCACGGTTTTTAATCACCTGATGGGGATTTCCAGCTGAGAGAAGCTGTAAACAGGTAGTCTCGAGATGAAACCGGGCCCATTGCCATTTTATGTATTACTAAAAAAAATAAACAGATTCTTCTGAAATGCAAATTATTTGTCATAAAATATGAAATTATATATATTACCATTTGACTGTGCTTGAAAAAAACCCATATTTTCATAACTCATGCTACGTGACACAACAGTTACTATTACCACAGTGCGTTTCATGTTATGATGGGATTATTTTCCTGTTGAAATTAAGTGTAAATATAAAACCTCCTACCTTCAGAACATTAGGTCAGCTGCAAGTGACAGACTTTATTTTGAATGTTTCAGTTCTTATATAATCTGAATGCTGAATTATATGTATTTGCTTGTTGTATTTTCCTTATACAAAGAAGCCATCAGAGGTACCTTGAAGAAATTTGTAACCTTTTCTGAAGGTCAGCTGATTTTAGAGTATTAATTAGCAGAACAAAACCAAACTGCATGGAACATAACAGAATTGGAGCAGTGCAAAAGAAATGTGAGGGAAAAGAATAATTCCTTGTATAGGTATCTTTGTTCAGGCACCTTTTGTCCACACAGCCATGGTATTGGAACTAATTGCTGTTCCACACCTGGGTGCTTCTGTCAAAAGGAAAAAATTCTTCACACTGAATTTTCAGTTTAACTGGATGTACTTTCTGCCAACGGGCACACTAAAATTCCCCCTCAGATTCCTCTAATTAATCAGTTTCACTGCATTTACATTTTGTCTATTTAAAGGTTCAGCTGCACCTATACATTCTCTGTTAGGACTTATTCTTCTGCCTCAAAACTGTTTAGAAATAAGTTCCCAGGAAAGTGTGGCTTTTATCTTTGGAGAGGAAGAACAAGATGATGAGTTTGGTAGTTTGAGCCAGTTCAAGTAAATCCAATGAAAGGCTGAAAGCAGCCCAGTTACCTATATGAAAGGGAGAGAGAATGTCTTCTGGGGTAGCTAAGAGCTGGGGATTCGTCAGCTTGAGTTGAGGATTCATCTACTTTTATAACAATTTGCCTGCTCATTTGTGACTCAGTGCCAAAAAGCTGCGTTAGTTTTTCATTGCTTGGATGGAAGTGAAGATTTTGCTGCTTTCAGTGAGAAAGTAACGCAGATTATCCTGCAAGAAAAGTAAGGCATCAGCTGGAATGGAACTTCCTAGTCAGTATCTGTTCAGCAGCAGTAGCTGACAGTTACTGTAATTCAGTCTTGTTTTAGGTGTGCATGTGCATGCACACATGTCTGTGAATGTTTTCAATTTAAAGGAAGATTTTCTTCAGCGTCCGTGTTCCCCTCAGAGGGACCAACTCAAAGCATCTCTGGGGCAATGGCAGTACATGCGACTGATTATCTTGCTCTGTGTGCTGTTGTTATGCAATAAAGAGGTTGTTGATTTTAATGGCTATCACACTTCTCAGTGCATTCAGGGTTTTCAGTGACATCAGGAAGGCTGAAGGGACAAGCCCATATGCTTCAGCAGTCTGCTATCAGTGTTCAATGAAACTTGCAGTGAAAGATCTTGACATGGGAGGCTCTGAGTCTTCATCACAGAGGAAGCTTTGTTGCTAATCTCAATTGTCAGAAGGTCTGTCATCACAGGAACCATGACACATAGTGTGAAAGGGGAAAACAGAGCTGATGAGTCATGTCACTGGGGTGAAATCCCATATTGCTGTGCTGTGATTTTGACTTCTGGCATCACAGATATCACAAATAAAATAAATCTAAGTTGATGCCCTGTCTGAGCTTCCCCATTCGTTCTGGTTCAGCCAGAGTCCTGTATTTATTGTCAGGTTCTGCCTTCTTCTGGGGGCTTGATAGGTCCAGAAGCAATCCACACAAGGTGAATAGGTAAGTTAAAGTTATTTTCAGTCTATGTTACTGAGCATCATTCTGATCAGGTCCTTAGCCTTAGTAGAGTATTTGGAGAAGTCAGTGAACTTTCATTTCTGTGTTAAAATTTTCTTGATATACTCAACAGTCAGTTATCTGGGGTGATGGAAGAGTTGAGATAGTTTGGTTAAAAATATGAGTTATTCAAATATGTGTAAAAGTAAGCTACAAGAATATACTGTGAGAGTAAAACCGAAAGGAAAAAAGGAAGTTCAGTGTCCTCATGGTGCATGAAATGCAAAGATCTTGAGAAAACACGGATCCAAGAAGGTAGATCAACAATGTGGTGACACTGCTAACACAGAAATTCTGTTGACTGGAGATAGTTACTGTGGAGCCATTTTAGAGGGTCCCTGAGTATGCTGTTTGTTTACCCACTAGACAACCTGCTGACAATATTTGAGATTTGAATCCCCTGAATTTTGTCTCTTGACAGCGTTTAATGGCATACAGAGCAATTGGTCAAATGTTGAACATATCTGCCCAAGTCTTGAATATTTTTAATATTTTGGAAAATCTTAATGTGTCAATGGTCATGTCTTCAGTGGTGGAGGAAAGAAGCATCTGAAGGCAGTTGTTGAACTTGCTCTCTTTTAACATTAGGAGTAGTAATTTATGTAGCTCTTCGTTATCTTTGAATACAATTACCAGTTTTTAGGGTTTTTTACCTCAGAACTCCACTGCTCTTTCAAAAAAGAAATTAATCCTCTGCTTATGGAGCCTATTTCTGTGCTCCTGGTGCTCCAACAGTCAACATAAACCACAGCATGCCCAAATGCAATGAGCAGGTGTTTGAACACAGTCATCACCATGCAGAGATTCTACTCATCTCCATGAGGAGTTGCCACTGAAGGACCAGACTACCTAAGCGCTATGACTTGATACAGGTTGGGTCACGCTGACAGTACAGAGACAGGTGCCCTGTGTTGTCCTAACTTTTCTTATCTACCCTGTCAGTATTCTGTAACTCTCACACTGTTCTCAGTCAAAAGGAGCATCATCAACCCAGATGAGCTAACAACTGCTGCAAACCAGCACTCTTCCAATCCAGCAGCCCACCTGGTCGTAGGATAGTAAACTGGAAAATGTGAAACCGAGAACCACTTCCTCTCATGATGTCACATTTTGGCCCTCTCTTTTCTCACGTAGAGAAAAAAAGTTGCTCAAGTGAATGAATATATGCACAAAGTGAAGAAAGTAGCTTATTCCTTAAGGTGTATTTTTCTGCTACCTTTTCTTTTTGTCTCTGAATCTGTGTTGAAGTACTTCTTTGCTTGGTTGAAACAACTTGAGGTAACACAGCACACATTGAGGAGTAGGTCAGAAACAGCTGTTCCATTGTTTTCCTCTCCTGATCAAAGCAAGCAACAAGACCTTGAGCTTCACCCAACTGCTTAAGTCACTAATGGGCAGCATATTACTAGAACATTTTAAAATTACCTTAATAGTATTTAATAAAAATTAGACTGCTTTAGCAGTCTGCTTTGAACGTTATTAAATGATAGCAAATACAATTTTTTATTAAGGAAAAAAGTATGTCTTGATTTTAAGCTGCCATGCTGTTTGTTTGAGTCTCTTTAAGTTCTCAGTGAAAGATGGAGTTTAAATAATATCCATTTTGCTGATATACTGGGCTTCTAGTTAGACTTTGCTTTAGAGTTGATCTGCAAAGTGCAACAGGGGCAGAAGTCATCCTTATTTGCTCTAGAGCACAGAGGTAAATGGAAAAGTTATAGTTGTAGACCACAAACTGCAATGGGTCCAGATTGGCGAGGAAAAGCCTCTACTGCTTAGACTTAGACACTTTTTCTGTAGTCCATCATTTGCAGTTACTAAAGGTATTTCTCCTTTTAGTTCATCTCCTCAAGTCAGTGAATGTTTGATCTGCTGCCTCAGTGTGAAAAGTTTGTGTTAGTATGTCATGTCTGTTTGCTTCATTTAGCTGATAAAAGAGCAAAACAGATTACAGAAAAAACTGCAGTCCAAATCAATCCCTTTCTGTTTCATCACATGGAGAAGCACTGGGACATTTGGCTTCGTAATTTTCCGGATGACTTAGCTTGCAATTGCTTAGATCTCCAACTCTCCTGAAATACATTGTAGCTGTTTTATTTATCCTAGACATACAGTGATAGATACTATTGGAACATGTTAAATAAATAAAAACTTTGTTCTAAATGTCAAGCCACTTCATCAATAGGCAGTCCATAGATGATTGAAAAGTAATCTTACATCAGATGTAGCTGTAAAACAGAAAAATAAAATAAAATAAAATTGTAAATCCATACAGATTAGAAGCCTTTCCAGCTCTAAAGAGCATAGAAATGTTTGGATTGTTCTGCTCTGCTGGCAGACTTAACATTATCATTTTGTCCTCTTGCTGTCCTAAGCATTTGGTTGGTATTTACTCTTAAAATAGTTCTTCTGAGACCCCTTCTTAAAAATGTTTCACTTAATAAAAAGCTTACTAATCTAGCGTAGATAATTTTAATCTTCACAAATAACAGTAAAAGTAAAATTCTTACAAAGAATTGGTAGTTGGTTATCGGAGTTTAATACAGCTCTGAATCCATTCCTATTACAGTTTGTTAGCAGACTTTTATTATAAATCTTGCTGCTAGCAGGATAAGTGGAGAGATATTATGACCTAAGAACAAAAATTAATCCTTTCACTTTTGCTTTTAAGGATTAATGGAAATGGCTAGAATAATTCAAAGTTATCCCTTCATTTTTTCTGAAAAGCCTTGTAATTACCTTGTGCAAGCTTTTCTTATGTAATATTTTATGTAACTCAAAACAGTGTGTTCTGGAGATGTACAGTTAATTCTTTAGCTCTCAGATAAGAGACCTGACTGAAAATACCCAAGGCATATGCTATCAGCTGTTGTTTGTTTTGCAAGAAAATAAATAATTACTTTCCTTTGGCTGTGCCACCCATAAGGTTGATTCTGTTCTTATGTATGTATGATCCTTTTTGCCAGTATCCTAAAATGGGAGGGAAATGCCTTTTGGTTTTAAAACCTATCCTTAGGCTTCTTCACTGGAGCTGCTACTAGAGGAAGAATTTGAGCAGTTGTGCTGTGTTTTTCCTATCAAAGCTGTACATTTTCTCTCAGATGGCAATGACAGAGTAGGAGAGCAGTAAGTTGATTCAAGATGGAAAGGCCTCCCCTTACTTTCTTTCTCCAAAGCCAGACTAAGTTATTACAAAACACCTTTGTAGCATTTTGTCATGTGTCTGAAATAAAATCATAGAATCATTTGGGTTGGAAAAGACCTTTAAGATCATTGAGTCCAACCATAAACCTGAGACTGCCTAGCCCACCACTAAACAGTGTCCATAAGCACCACATCTACAAATCTTTTAAATACCTCCAGGGATGATAATTCAGCCACTTCTGTGAGCAGCCTGTTCCAGTGTTTGACAGGCCTTTCAGTGAATACATTTTTCTTAATATCCAGTCTAAACCTCCCTTGGTGTAACTTGTGGCCATTTCCTCTCGTCCTGTCACTTGTTACTTGGTAGAAGAGTCCAACTTGTTTCAGGTAGCTGTAGAGAGCAATAAGGTCTCCCCTCAGCCTCCTTTTCTCCAGCCTAAATAACCCCAGCTCGCTTAGATGCTCCTCATGAGACTTATTCTCCAGATGCTTCACCAGCTTTATTGCCCTTCTCCAGACGCGCTCCAGCACCTCAGCGTCTTTCTTTTAGTGAGATGCCCAAAACTGAACACAGTAGTCAAGGTGTGGTCTCATCAGTGCTAAGTACAAGGGGGACAATCACTTCCTCAGTCCTGCTGGCCACAGCATTTTTTATACAAGCCAGGATGCTGTTGGCCACCTGGGCACACTGCTGGCTCACATTCATCCAGCTCTTGATCAAAACCCCCAGCTTATTTTCCTCTGGGCAGCTTTCCAGCCACTCTGCCCCAAGCCTGTAGCATTGCTTGGGGTGATTGTGACCCAAATGTGGGACCCAGATGGTGGAGAAAGGCAGCACTTCCCCTGAAGGTGGGATTTTTTTTCCTCTTACCTACTGTAGGTAAACCAGAAAGGTCCATTTTCCATTTATGAGAAGACTACTAAAGAGGGCTACTGAGGGACAGAGCCTGTTCTTTTATTTTTCATCTAGCCTCCTCATGTCAGGTGCCAATTGGAGAGGCTGAACAAGGAAGGAAGAAAGGCACCCCTGCAAGCAAATCATCTGTGCCCAGCTGCAGAGAGGTGCAGCAAGTGCCTCAGCCTCATTAATGCTGCAGAAAACTGTAATTCACAGAGAGAATGAAAGAACTTAGAACTCAAATATGTCTCAACCAGGGGAAGGCAGAAAAAGGGATTAATTTCAGGGAACATGAACACACAAAAAACAGCATTCACCAAAGAAAGGAGGAGGACAGAGATAGAATTGAAGTGAGAGATAGAATTTCAGTAGCAGATGTACCAAGCCATAAAGTGAGAAGGAAAAGGGCTCATTATGAAAGTGAACTCTGGTTTCCTTTCTCTTATGAAAACACCAAAAAAGAACGTCAGGAAAAAAAAGAAAAGAAAAGAAAAAAAAAAAAAAAAAAGAGAAAAAGAGAACCAGGTCTGCAAAGAAAGTCCTTTGATCATCTCCCTCACTGCAAAACTAGATTAGAGAAAAAAAGTAAATGGCAGTCCAGATGTTTGGAGGTAAATGAGCACGCCATCATAATTGGGTTTTCTTTCCATACCGTACCTGGTGGTTTGTTAAATCTGCTTAAGGAATGCTAAGTTGTATTTTTTCGTGAGTATGTGGAATTCTGAATCATGAGTTTTAAGTAACCAATGAAACTTCTGCATCTTTTAATAGATCCCTATAACCAAAACCTCCAGAGGTTCTGAGTAAATTAAGATACTTCTCTATATTTTTGATCCTTATCCCTCTCCCAATGTACTGCTAATCAAGGTGTCTATCCCGTGAATATAGGTGATACAAAATCCACTGAACTCCAGAGGCAACTCTCAAGGACTTGAGTAGGTAACAGGTCAGAATAAAGAATGGTTTATGTTACTAGGTTTGTCACTGGCAAATTCACATCAGCAAAATGATACAATAAGTTGCAAAATATTATGCCATATAGCAACGCTTTACCTGGAAAAATAAGGAGATTTATTTGAAATAAACAACAGGAAATAAGGAATTTTGTAATACTATATTTGAAAACTGTTTTTCAGAAAGGAAATAATTGCCTTTCATAATTTATTAGAGTACATCAACAAAATGTAATGTCTAATGAGTGCATCCACCTTCATGATTATACTGAATTGTATTATAAAATCTATACATATAAGCTAACAAAGTAAGAGAAGATCGGAAAAAATGTCTGGCATACTCAGTTTTAGACTGTTTTGCAGTCCCTGTTTCAAATCCATAAAATGTTCAATTTAGCAAAAGAAAACAAATGTAAAAGAAATCACAAAGAGCTGAGGCATTGCAGAAGAAATAGCAGTCAAAATAGACTGGTAGCCAGCTAGCTATGCTATGCCAGACTATCATTTTAACTATGTGTTCTGGGTAATTATGAAATACAGGAGAAAAATAGCTATTAATAAACAGTTATTTCCACCAGTTTTATATCAGGACTTCAGATTTTACAGTTCAGCTCCTTAGGATAGATATAACTATGATGACTACAAGTTATATATTACTTTTAAGATATTTAATGCTGTAGGAAAATTTTACCCCACCATTTAGATTCATCTTTAAACATTCATGAACCAGGATGCCTTGGTCAGCCTAATACAAGATCTACACTGTTATCCAACAGCTGCAGAGGGCTACACTAAATGAATATGCTTAATGAATATATGGCAAAGGCAAAATGCAAGCAGGAGATTAACTTAATTAATTATATTGGTAAGGTGAAAGATAATAAAATAGAATGGCACATTTGGAGCTTAAATTATTTCCATTATTTTAAGCATCCATTTTGGAGAACGTTTTTCTCACTGGAGATTGAACCTTTTTCAAAAAACTCAAAGACATCTTCCTAGGATTTAATGTTGTTGTTTAAGGTCAGTTGGCAACAAAGAACCATGTGTCTGCTCACTCAGTTCCCCCCACCCCACCCTGGGTTGATGGGGAGGAGAATCAAAAGATAAAGGTAAAACTCATGGGTTGAGGTAAGGACAGTTTACAAGGACAACACAAAGCAAAAGTAAGTGATTATAGAACCATAGAATGCCAGGTTGGAAGGGACCCCAAAGATCATCATGTCCAGCCTTTCTAGGTAATAATATAGTTTAAATGAGATGGCCCAGCACCCTGTCAAGCTGAGTCTTCAGACAGTCTGATGTGTTGAAATCCACCACTTCCTTTGGAAGATTACTCCGATGTCTGTTTTCATGGTGAAAACTTTTCTTCTGGAGTCCAATCACAGTCTTCCCAGGAGTAACTTGTACCCATTACCCTTTATCTTTACATGTGATTCCTTGTAAATAGGGAATCTCCCATCTTCTTGGTAGCCACCCTTTATGTACTTGAACACCGTAACAAGGTCTCCCCTAAGCCGCCTTTGGCCTGGGCAAATGCAGTTTTCTCAGCCTTTCCTCATATGGCAGGTCCTCCAGTCCTCTAATCATCGTTCTGGCCCTTCTCTGGACCCTCTGTCCACATCCTTTTTGTAGAGTGGGGACCAAAACTGGACACAGTGCTCCAGGTGTGTTCTGACAAGCGCTCAGTAGATTGGGATAATGACCTCTTTATTTCTGCTGGTCATGCAAGAGAAAATACATATACAAAATATCGATGCATAATAAAAATATTGATGCACAATAAAATTGCTCATCACTCAATCCGACGTGCATCACACTTACAAGCCACAATAACTCCTCCCCCAACCACCACCCCCTAATTTATATACTGAGCATTGTATCATATTGTATAGAATATAGCCTTGGCTAGTTGGGGTCTTCTGTCCTTGCTGTATTCCCTCCCAGCCTCTTGTGAAAATTAACCCTATCCTAGCTGAATCGAGGACTAATGCCAGTAACTGTCTGGATGAATACAAATATTTGGAAGAAATGGATCTTTAGAGGCCAACAGTGTGAGAGTGTTATTCATTGATCTAGTGAGCTCAATGAGCAAGCTCCAGACAGATGTTTTTCAGTAATACACCAGTATTTAGACATCTAAGATTTTGAATATGTTATACATGCGTATATCTCTGTGTGTGTCTTGTGTATAGGTATAATCTGATCTGTGTCTAGATCTAACAAACTTCTAATTTTAGCTTTCTTTTCACACTTCTTGGACTAATTTAACTTTTTACTAGGTCTCTGAATGCATTGCACTTGAGAAGTGTGTCATCACTTTTCACAGGGACAGTCAGTAGAAATTACAGCTTTTCTGGCTGAGAGTAGGCCTGGACCTTATAATCATTAAGGTTAATTGCTGTTTCCTCCAGAAAGACTGATTATTCTTTGTCATTTGGTTCACTCTGGAAGCAGTAGCATGCACTACCTTGGTAAATTAAGTCATACTAATCTGCTTCAGAGGATGTGCTGTTTTAAAGAGTAAACAGCTGAAGCCAACTTTCTTTCCTCAAAACTCAGGAAGCAAGAGGCCAGGATGCCCACAGCTGCTCTCACAGTGCTTTCTCAAACTCCTGTTTCCCATCCCTCTTCCCAGAGAAACTTTCTGTGTAGTTCCTCTCATCCTTTTACCCACTCAAACGACATCTACACCACTAAATAAAAAAGGCCCAGGATGTAAGCTTACATATGACACCCTTGGTCATGCATACTGCTTAACTCTTGGCTCAATTCCCAGCCTTTTTTTGGACCACTACAGCCACTGCTTTCCCAGTGAAAAATGGGTTTTGACTCAGAGAAAAACTTGCCTTAGAATCCTGCCTTAACCACCAGTGTAGATGGGGCTGCACCATGTGGCTCCTTCTGCCCACCAGTATCCCATCCCATTCCCAGTAAGCTTTACAGTCCTGAATTCCTGAGTCTGTCCTTACACTGCCTCCAGGGCACACAGCCCTGCTTTCATGCTGCAAGAATGCCATTCTCTGGGCTGCAGCCTCAGCTCGTGCTGAGTTGCAGAGCTGCAGGCAGTCCCTACAGGAATAGTTGATGCTGTCAGATGGCATCAACCTGTGGCTGGTCGGGCCACTTATGTCCACAGTATGGACTTAGTCTCTTTGTCTCTGAGTTTCCTGAGCAGGTGAAAAGGGAGAATAACCTAGAAGTACCCTTCATTAGGAACAAAAATGGTGTTCCCCGGAAAATGTAGGTTTTTTCCCAGCTTTTAGAAAACATTAAAGCACTATCTTGACTTCATAAGGTTCAGTCATCTTTTTTTGCAGTACCTTAGATGAGTCTGTGGGGAAATGTCCTTGCAGGACAGTCATGCTAATTTATGAAGGAAACTGTAGAGATTCCCAGGCTTTCCACTGAGTAAGCAAAATTCAGAAATAGCACACTACAATTAGTTTGACCCGAGGCAATGCTAACGAGCCACCTAGTGCTTTCAGAGCATGGGCTTATGTATATACTGCATGTTGTGTGCTGGAGATCTTTGCATGTCACATTCACAAACTCATTTTCTTGCTTTCCTGATTTCATTGTTTCTATTTAATTTGGGAAAGACTAGTCAGCCTGACACATCTATAAATTTAATATATAAAAATGTATAAAGGTCATATATAATACTGTTAACATTACTGCAGGTTGAAAATCTCATGTTATTTCATACTAGCTGTATCCTTTTTGTGAGGAATGGTCCATTTTCTCTCCCCCTAGAGAGAATACCAGAATCCTTGCACTTATTGTGGTGATCTAATAATTCACCAATGAGATATGTTTATCCTTCCAGAACTCTTTGCAAATTCAGCAGAAAACAAGAGATTCACTCCATTTACTTCATTAAAAACTTTTATGGAAAGACCTCCATGTCAACAGATAGCAGTTCACAGCACAGTATCTGGAAACATGAACTCATTTTTCCTAGACATTAATCTTCTTTTTCCTTTGAAACCATTCAGTTAACTTCTCCCAAAGAGAAGATGAAATATATGAAGTCTGACATCATAATCCTTCCGTATCTCCAGAACTCCCTGAGGTAGCTCTGAGATTATTACATTTCATGCAAATCAAAACAGTTTTCACAAGTCTCAACAACATGTCACATTTTCATCAGTTCATAATCAGTACAGTATATGCATAGGTGTTTGCAGATGTATATTTTGTTTCTCAGTTTTGAATCCATGAAATATTAATACTAGTTTTTATTTATACATATATTACAATTATCAGTGCAACTTTAAAATATTGTCTCTTGAAAGATTGACATGGATTTTTCAAGAAACCTAAAGACATTCTGAATGCATTTAATATTATTTTTTTAAATTATCACATGGAATCATATGTAGAGTGGTTTGAATTGGAAGGCAGCTTAAAGATCATCAAGTTCCAAGCCCCCTGCATAGGCAGGGAAACTCCCACTAGACCAGGTTGCTCAAAGCCTTATCCAACCTGGTCTTGAATGCTTCCAGGGATGGGCAATCCACAACCTCCCTAGGCAACCTGTTCCACAGTCTCACCACCCTCACAGTGAAGAATTTCTTCCTAATATCTAACCTAAATCTCCTCTCTTTCCGTTTAAAGCCAGTTACCATTGTCCTGTCTATACATGGCCTTGTAAAATCTCCCTCTTTAGCTTTCCTGTAGTCTCCCTTCAGGTACTGGAAGGCTGCTTTAAGATCTCCCCAGAGCCTTCTCTTCTCCAGGCTAAACAACCCCAACTCTCTCTGACTGTCTCCATAGCAGAGGTGCTCCAGCCCTCTGATCATCTTTGTTACCCTCCTCTGGACTTGCTTCAACAAGTCCATGTCCTTCCTGTGTTGGGGGCTCCAGAATTGGACACAGTTCTCCAGGTGGGGTCTCACGAGAAGAATAGAGGGGGAAAGTTACCTCCCTTGACCTGTTGGTCATGCTTCTTTTAATGAAGCCCAGGATATGGTAGGCTTTCTGGACTGCAAGCACACAGTTCATTACAGTTCATTAAGGTTTTCTTTGTAATTCCTCGTTCTCCACAATTTGAGTGCTTCTGGTAGTGTTTTTGCCTCTGCAGTGAGATGCTGTTGTGCCAGTATACAGGCCATTTTATATCAGCAGGTCAAGGGAGGTGATGCAAATGCACAGGCACTGTGTAACTTATGACAGCTCAGGATAGCAACAAGTTCTCCTCAAAAGATTTTGGTTGCTATCTCCTGGCAAAACATCTGTGCAGATCTGAGTGCAGGGAAAATGTGGTGTGTTACAGACTAATCTCAAGGAACTGCTTAATAGGATAATGAGTGAATGTTATAGGGAGGAGTGAGAGAGCTATCATATCTGCTCAGTTTCAAGTATTCCAGGCAGCTGATGACTATTCCTGCCAAAAAAACCTGCCCTGGAGACTCTCAGCACAGCAGATAGAGAGGCATGCAGCACAAGAGGCCATGTAAGCTGGGAGCTGGGCCACTTCTGGAAAGGATGTGTCTGACAGAGTTTGGACTGCTGTGTAGAAACGCCACCTTGCTTGTCTTTTTTTTACAGATTTGAGATGTTTCTGCAAAATGCTCAGATTCAATTACACCAGTTTTTTTTCCGTACAATAGTGCTGTCAAGAGATGTTCACCTGTTGAATTTCTTTGGAGTGCTTCCTCACAATAGATGCTTTTAAAACAGTTTGCTTGGTTGTTTGTTTTCCACTGACAATAAAATTTGGGAATGAAAGCAAAAAATGTGCTTGTTTCTCGGGGTACCAGTGTTAGGTAATGTCTAGCCATGTTCATGGAGCTCATAATCCTTGCTGCACTTGACTTAGCCTGCTCAGATATTATGGGGCAAATTCTCTGCTAAGACAGTAAAAAGTATGTTTTTCTCTCTCTAATGCTGAAGTCCAACTTTCATGTTAATGTTAGTGCATATATCACAAGAAGGCGATAAATAATCTTTTTTTCTTTTATTTTCAGAGCCAAATTTTGTGTCATCTTATGACATTGGGAACTTTACCTACTTCTTCTTCCGGGAGAATGCAGTGGAACATGACTGTGGGAAAACAGTCTTCTCTCGTGCTGCTCGGGTGTGCAAAAATGATATTGGTGGCAAGTTTGTGCTAGAGGATACTTGGACTACCTTCATGAAAGCTCGACTGAACTGCTCTCGCCCTGGAGAAATTCCGTTTTACTATAATGAACTACAGAGCACTTTCTTTCTGCCAGAATTGGACTTGATCTATGGTATTTTTACCACTAATGTGTAAGTAAATTCCATTATATATTTTATTTTCTTGTTATTTGTGACAGGAAAAACTAAAGATTCTAAACTGCTCTCTTCTGTGTATTCTGGTTCCATGTGCCCTTGCAAGTCACTGAACAGTCTCTGACACCTACCTTCTATAAATATCCATTAACCAGGTGGAAACAGTCACAGTTTAATGCCAACAAATTACGATCCTCAAGTATTCTAGACAGAGAGCATGACTTTGAGCTTGAGATGGTTTTCATGCTTTTGGTACAGTCTGTTATTAACACATGTAGGCCATTAACACATGACCATCTGAAGGATGTGAAGGTGCACAAGTCTATGGGACCAGATGGGATTTGTCCATAGCTCCTGAAAGAAGTGGCCAATGAAATTGCAAAGCCTCTGTGCCTCATATTTGAAAATTCTTGGCAGGCTGGAGAAATCCTCCTTAACTGGAAAAGGGGAAACATAACTCCCATTTTCAAGAAGGGAAAAAAGGAAGACACAGGGAACTATAAACCAGTCAGTCTTATCTCTGTGCCTGACAAGATCGTGGAGGAGATCCTCCTGAAGGCATGGGGAAAATAAAGGGGTGATTTGTGACAGCCAACATGACTTCATCAAAGGCAAATCCTGCCTGACTAACTTGGTGGCCTTCTACAATGGGGTCACAGCACTGCTGGACAAAGGAGGAACAACTGACATCATGTACCTGTGCAAAGCCTTTGACGCTGTCCTGCACAACATCCTGGTATTGAAACTGGAACAATACAGATTCAATGTGTGGTCCACTTCTTGGGTATGGAACTGGCTGGATGGTCACACTCAAAAAGTGGTGATTAACGGCTTGATGTCCAGATAGAGACCTATCATGAGTGGTGTTCCCCAAGGGTCAGTACTGGGACTGATGCTATTTAAAATCTTTGTTGGTGACATGGACAGTGGCACTGGGTGCACCCTCAGCAAGTTTGACCATGACACCAAAGTGTGTGGTGAGGTCAACATGCTGGAGGAAAGGGATGCCATCCGGAGGGACCTTGACAGGCTTGAGAGGTGGGCTCATGCAAACTGCATTAAGTTCAACGAGGCCAAGTGCCAGGTTCTGCATCTGGGTCAGGGCAATCCCAAGCACAAATACAGGCTGGGGAGAAAATGGATCAAAAACAGGCCAGAGGAGAAGGCCTTGGGGGTGATGGTGGAAAAGAAACTCAACGTGAGCTGGCAATGTGTGCTTGCAGCCCAGACAGCCAACTGCGTCCTGGGCTGCATCAAAAGAAACCCAACCAGCAGGTGAAGGGTGGTGATTCTCCCCCTTTTCTTGGCTCTTGTGAGATGCCACCTGGAGTACTGTGTCCAATTCTGGATCCTCCAACATAAGAAGAACATGGAGCTCCTGGAGAAGGTCCAGAGAAGATGATCTGAGGGCTGGAGCACGTTTCCTATGAAGACAGGCTGGGAGAGTTGAGGCTGTTCAGTCTGGAGAAGAGAAGGCTCTGAGGAAACCTTATAGTGGTCTTCCAGTGCCTGATGGGGCCTACAGGAAAGCTGGGGAGGAAATTTTTACAAGGGCAGGTAGTGACAGGACAAGAGGTAATGGATCAAAACTGGAAGAGGGGAGATTTAGGTCAGACATCAGGAGGAAATTCTTTAGTGTGAGGGTGGTGAAACACTGAAACAGGTTGCCTAGGGAAGTTGTGGAAGTCCCATCGCTGGAAGCATTCAAGACCAGGTTGGATGGGGCCCTGAGCAACCTGATCTAGTGGGAGACATCTCTCCCCATGCAGGCAGCTTGGAACTAGGTGAACTTTAAGGTCCCTTCCAAATCAAACTATTCTATGTTTTTATGAGTCTTTGATCTTCCAGACTCAGGCTTGGCCCTGGGCTTGCAGCTCAGGCTGTGAGCATTGACTAGGGAGGGGCTTCCTGCACCAGGCTGTAATAATTCCTGACTTATAGCATGGGATGATGAGCTTAACGCAGTTCCTGCAATGGAGTAATGTAGTGAATCTAAATTCTGCTTTTTCAAAGAGAAAAGCAGAGACTTTGGGACTGCTGAGGTAAGAAAATTTGATGCTGGTTTAATCAGTCAGTTTACTTTAATTGGTCTATTTTACTAGCTAGTTTGAGTCTTAGATGACAGCTGTTTCTCAGGTGGCATGCTTATAGTCTGTTCAACATCACCTTTCACTAGAAGTCAAAATAGCTTTTGCATCCTCCTGTCACAGAAAGCCTGACTGGAGGAATTCTTCTCCAGAAAATCCACAGGGCTATGGAATGAGAATGATGCTCTTGTCTTGGAGGGGCTGTCCTAACAATGAGGGGAATTATTAAATATTTTTCTGTGCTACAAATTCCACAGTTTTTGAGGTTGAGTAAGGATACCAGGGCTGCCATCAGCACACATGAGCTGTTCTGAAAATGGGCTTGCTAATATAAGACTACTTTTGCACATAAAAGTAGACAGTATTTGAAACCTTGCTGCTACTTCCTTCTGCCCCAATGGCTCAGCATTCTGCCTTGTCCAGCAGAGATGGAATATTCAAAGAGAAATTGATGACAACTATTTAGGGGTGGGGGTTTTTTTTTAGAGGTCTATTTAAATTATTTTTTTTCCTGCCATCAAATATTGTAATTACATTTTTGGACATTGCTGAAATGCCCTAAAGTTAGGATTACTTCCCCATTCTGAATACCTGTTCACAGATACCTGCACAACCCATATGATCTGCCTTTCAGCCCTGCAAGCTGACAGTGGAGGAATGCCAGGGTTTCCCATGGCAGGGAACAACATATTCCTTTCTAATAATAGCATTCTTCAATCTCAGTATCTTCACAATTGCAATGATTTTATTGTACCCTAGTGGGTTTTCTTCATATACCATGAATATATTTTAATATACTTGTGGGGAAAAAAAAAAGGATTTCTGTCAATATAGACTGAGTAATAGCAAAACCTCCACCCTTTGTGTGTGGTTGACTATTAAGTCCACTATAGCCACTGCTTCACAATGAAGATGATTTTGTTTCTTTCAGACTATCCAAAAATCTATAAGCATGAATTTAATTCCTTTAATGACTCCAAGAAATTCAAGACATTGATGTGGTTAATAATATTAGTGAACTGCATTTAGTGATAGTTTATATAGGGAAGGAATTATCAAATCCAGTGACAGTTGATTCTGCAGAAATTGCTGGCATTAAAATTCAAGTTCTGGTGTTTCTTTGAACTAAGAGTGAAAAGTCTAAGAAAACAAATTACTCTTTTTTCCTGCTATAAAATCCATATATCCTAACTCTTTTTATAAGCTGTTGGTAGATTTGACCTACTGGAGTTATTTTTTCTCTCCATCATTTTGGAGTTTCTATAGTAGTCTTTCTTAAGACTTCTGTAAATTACAGGCTTCATTAAACAAAAAAAAAAAAGGGGGGTG
>NW_009953864.1:1500499-1525027 GCF_000747805.2 Chaetura pelagica
TTTTTTAAAGATTTTGAAAAATAAGGGGAAAATAAAAAAAAAAAAAAAAAAGGGGGTGGGGGAAGAAAAAAGGGGGGGGGAAAAAATGTTGTGTGAGTCAATTGTCAGCAGTTTTACCTGCAGTGGAAATTTGTGCAACTATCACCATCATTATCTGTCCCTTTATCTCAAATTGTGTAAAAGAACAAAATACTTTTCCATACTACGAGCTCTCATAGTCACTGGATTATATTTTTTGCACTGTGCAGAATTACTTTATTGTCATGTATATTGCACTTTCAAGACAAGAAAAGGAAATTGTAGGTTTTGCCTGGCTGCTGTTTATTTCTGTTCGTTCCTCTAACAGGATAACTTGTAAAGTATGTAGTTCAAGTTGTTTTCACTTGATGGGTTTCTGGAACTTGCATTCTTATTCCTGTACAACAGCTCTTGGAAGACAGGATTTTAGTTACTTAGGTTGATGTGTATATTTCTTTTGCAGGAACAGCATAGCAGCCTCAGCAGTTTGTGTTTTCAACCTGAGTGCCGTAACCCAGGCCTTTAACGGACCCTTCAAATACCAGGAAAACTCTCGGTCTGCTTGGCTTCCATATCCCAATCCCAATCCTAATTTTCAGGTACAGATACGTGAGAGAAGAACAGTAGTTTACATTAGGTTTTCTCAAAGTGCCATATGGTTCATAGTTAATAAGTTTGGTTTTGCAGTATGTTATAGCCTAAGACCTTAAAAAATTACTGAAAAAACAGCAACAAAAGGCTGAAGAGATCCCCTTATTTCAACATACTTAATTTTATCCTTCCGCAAAATAATTTGGGTTGAAAAGCAGATGTGCTGTGAAGGGTAGGAAAAAAAAAGGCTTACTTGAATCATCTATCAAAATGGAACACTCTGCCAAGGTAACATTAATTCCTGGCTGAAGTGTGATCAGACTGCTATTGTTTTTTACTTTGTATTTGTGCTGTTAGAACCTGAAAAGCAAACATTGTCTGATAGAAGAAAGAAAGGAGGGGGGAGGGGAAAGGTGAAGCAAGTGTGGTCAGGATTTTATACATTTCCTATGCAAGGTGGTCCACACTCCTTGAAGAGTCTGATTGTGGTGGAGTGTGCCCCTCATTTGAACTTGTCAGCCTCAGAATGTGTAATAATCTGCAATAGGCTGTCAGTGTAAAACTTTTTAGCCCAAGGTGGGTCACTCAGTAGAACTTTTTACAAAAAGAAGAGGGTATTTCAGGTAAGCATATAGGCATTTTCTTCTGTATAGTCATTGCTCCTACTAGGGCAGTTTTGGTGAGAGTGATTCTAGCAAGGAATACGGAAGGGAAAACAGCATTAATTTAGGATTAACAACAGTAGCTTTTCACCAGGGCACTGAAGTATATTCACTTTTATCTACCTTTCACCCTCCCTTAATCTCAATGCAATTCACAAGTTCAGTAGTGTTCCAATAATAACCTTCCCTAAGTTCTTATAAGAGTCATGAGACTGCCAGCATGAAGCAGAGTCACCCTTTGGGGATTGTAGGTAGTTTTAATTAGTTCCTGATTTGTGCAAATGGAAGAAAACAAGGCATGGAATTTGCTCTGAATTCCACGTTACCTTTCCTAAATAGTATGTTTGGCAATAGCCCCCAGTGACAAGATACTATTTAAGTAAGCTACATTGCAGAAATGGGCTATATTTGTCTATAACTTTTTATGTATTGTAGAAATATTTATGTTGCCAAAGTAGTGATAGTTAGAGGGTCTCAGTAGCGCTAAATCATTGAAGGAGAAGTTCTGAAGAAAGGCTCATATGTAAAAATCTTGTCTTCTTTCTAACTAGGTGAGCAAGGCCAATAGAAGTTACTAAGCTCTCCTTACAAATCTTGTATTAATCTGTTACTAGTTATTGTGAGAACACTCCATACCAAATGGGACATAGAAAGAAAGGTGACAGCCTGATGGCTGTGTAAAAACAGTTTAAGTCTCTACTGTATTGCTGGTCCTTATCTCTTAAGTCCCAGTCAAGACAGGTATTGAAAAAATATCCTCCTTGGATATTCTGGCTGATTTTAATACATATGCTGCTTCATCGGGTTTACAAGAAGAGTAGCGACACTTGTATCTCACTGAGCAACAGCTTTGCAGACCAATGCTAGTGTTAAAAGCTGTAAGGCACCTCTTACAACACAGTATCCAAGCCAACTGACATTGACTGATCTCCAGGTATCATTAATGAGGTCAGACATCTACTCTTTTACAGGTGCCTTTGTTCTCTTTAACTTTCTATTAGTTTTCTGGCTCCGTAGCTGCAGCAGTGATGAATACCAGAAGCTACTCTAGTGCTTAGAGCTACATGTAATCATTTTTGTGACTTGAAGGTGCTTTAGAGTACATACTTCACACAGATGGGATATATTCATTGACAGAGTCACTGATTCCCTTCCCAGAAAGAAGGACTTTTCTTTTGTAAAGTCCATATGATAAAACATCAAAGTGCTGTTTGTATAGCCTCAGAAATAGATTTATCCTCAGAGTATTCACCTACTCAGCATTAACAGACAGAAGTATGTGATTTGAAGCAAGACTACTGCTATGTAGTGATAGTTGCATCAGACATTTTATTTCCAAGACTGGATTATATTAATGAAATATTTTCCAGATTACAATGCTGTTGGAGTCCCAGTTTTGAGGAACTGTTTTTTTTTTCCCAGAGATTGCTGCTTTTCTCTTTGCACAGGAGAATTCTGGTCGTAAGACCAAGGACCATATGTATTTCAGTGTACTTTGAATGTTTCAATTGGAATCATTCGTGCTTGATAGATCCAGAGAAATCCTTCTTTGGCATAGTTTATTTTCTTCAGTGACCTGAGATGCAGGGTGCTTAGAGAGCAAGTAATTGTTTCCTGCCAGTTGTTTAACTGTCTTTCCTCCTCATATCATCTCTCATTCTGAAATTATTTATTTGAATTTTTCTTAACATTTGTGGGGTTGGAATGATCGCGTAGTTTCAGACTGAAATCATGACAGTAATGAAAAAAAAGGCTGGTAGGTTTCTGCACACTGTATTATTTTGTTCATATGTAATTCATGGCATCATTTAAGACATGGAGTGAAAAAGAACAAAAAAGCACTTCTTAGCTCTGCCTTTCACATCACCAATGTATTTGATAAATGTTAAGTACTGCTCTTTACTTCTCTGATGCAATTATGCGTAACCATGTGGATGTTTCCATATTCACATGCACTAAGCAGCTTTCTCTTTTGTGTCTTCAGTTAGCTGGAGACATAAACACAAAGGTGCTAAAGTGAACTGCCAGTTATTTTGCTTTGTTTATTGGTGGCATACCATTAATGAATGCTTGCTTGTAAGGCAAGATTACTGTTTTCAGATACAAAATACAGTCAGTTCCAAAGCAAAAATGTCTTTGCCGTTGATAACACTTTGTAACTGGGGCTCTGCACTGTGCATTCTTGGATAGTAAACACAGGATCTGAAGAAGCTGCTATAAGTGTGCATAGTGTTTTCATCTGGAATTTCTGTTGGCCCCTGGCTGTGGTAGGACATGGGATTTCCTATGAAAATTAGTGATGTGATTAGGACTGTGTCTGTTTAAGTTACAAAGAAAACTAGTCAGAAAATTCTGTGGTTTGTTGGATGGCAGATTTTTTTCTTGCCCTGTGAAGATAGGATATAGCAAAATATTGCTATAATGCACTTGTGGTGTTCAGTTAGGTGCTCTTCTATATTGTTTAGAATTAGGGAGCCTCCACAGTACTCCACAGGAAAGCAGAGCTTCCTCATTCTGGTCAAAGTCTGGTAAGCATGAAAATGAGACCTAAAAGTGGAATTCCACATTGACACTACTAGATATACTCTTGTTTTTTATATTCTTATGCTGTAAATCAAAGAATAAATCTGTTGTTATTGTTGATGCATATAATAATATTACTTTTCTGTGTTTACAGTGTGGCACCATGGACCAGGGTTTGTATGTAAATCTGACTGAGAGGAATCTTCAAGATGCACAAAAATTCTTCTTAATGCATGAGGTCATTCAACCAGTTATTCCAATTCCTTACTTCATGGAAGACAACAGCCGATTTTCCCATGTGGTTGTGGATGTTGTGCAGGGAAAGGACATGCTTTTCCATATAATCTATCTTGCCACAGGTATGGGCTTTACTTTGCTGTGATAAGTGCAAATGTTTATGAGGTGTAGAAGTTTTAATGTTCTGTGAATCAGTTATGAAAGATATATAGTGCACCTTGAACAGCAGCTTTTCCTCTTTGAGAGCATTAGCTCTACCTTCTACCTTTTCTGAGTAGATGAAATAAGCAGTTTGTGATGTCTTTGATTATATCATACTGTAAACTCAAATTTTAGTGTCTATTTCCTATTCTCTGAAGGTATGAAATCTATATGCTCTTGAGGGAGCAAATGGCTGGAAATTCTACAAACAGGACTTCACAAGTTTCTCTGTCTTTTTTTCTTGTTATGTACTTCAGGGTACAATCTCACTTGAGATAAGATGGTTTAGGATCCTCTGAGATCAAACTAACTTTACAAATAATGAACACAATTACTACTATTGCTATTTTTTATTTTTATACTCATTAATATTTTACTACTTTTCATTTTCTTCTCATTTTTAGTTCATTAATTATGCAGTTTTATGCCATACCTTACTATTTGCCCACTTATATATGAGCTTAACGGTGAAACAAAAACAATTCTCCACCCAAAATTACCTTGGTTAGAAATACTACTTTCTTGCTTCAAAATTCAAGCTTCTTAAAAATAGCTAGGGTATCAGAGGACTTTTTTTGCAGAATAAGGATGTCCTCAGCTAAGATGGAAATACTAGCTTGGAGTAACATATTTAGAAACTTAGGGGGAGTAAAATACTAGCTTAGAGTAACATATATAGAAACTTAGGGGGAGTAAGATGGAAATACTAGCTCGGAGTAACATATTTAGAAACTTAGGGGGAGTAACATGTTTAGAACCCTAGGGTATTTCTCCAATACTTACTCCTATGCACATTAGTAGGGGATGGGTCATCAAAGCAATGGTTAGTTAATGTGCAAACTTTGTGTCCTAGTAAGTAGGCTCCAAATATGATAAAAGGGAAAAAAAATCTGTTGATCAACAAGAGGAAAAAAAAATCCTAATTCTATTTATTTGATCTTACAATCAGTGAAGTAAACTTCAAAATTGTCCTTGATTCAGTAGAAACTAGATCAATCCTTTTCATTTCTAAAATTATTATTTACTGATGCAAATTGTATATTCTATAGCTTATCATTTATCAAGAGCCCAAGAAAAATGTGCATTGTGGTTTAATATATGATTTAATTTTCCCTTCAAAACATTATGCCATTTTTCAGAGAACATAGCTTCCTTTGAGTCTGAAGAAATGCTATGATGTTTTGTTATATTCAAGTGAGACAGAATTTCTTTTCATATTATCCTTGTAGCTTTCTCATTGTGCTCCTTGAAAGATAGGCAGCAGTATAAGAGTGTTTAACAGGTTAAAACTATGCTTGGATCTTACCAATTCTAGTCAAAACAGCCCACTTTTTGGTAAATCATAGCATTTTAAGTGAAATCGTGCCAATACTAAATGCTGTTTGTAATTTAGAGGTCTCCTGACAGAAAATTAATTACAGAAATGTGTTGAGTTGGTTTCATAGAAAGGGTCTGTCACTGAATTGTGGGATATTTACATTATAATGGCAGCACCAGAAGTTACGTAATTGTTCATGTTTCTGATTGTCTTCAGTTTTCAGTTTCCCTTATCATGTTACCTTTTATGTTTGAATCAGTAAGTGAGGGTCTAAAGCTTCATATTTCATGGTTCAGTGATAAATTGTGTTTGGTAAACATTCTTTTTGTGCATCTATCTTGCTGCTAAGAAGTCATTGTTCCTATACACCTAATGGTGTATGCTTGCCTTCCACTTCTGTACGTCTGGTTTCGGTCATTCATGGAAGTAGGATACTGCCTTAGCTGGATCTTTAGTCTGACTCTGGCTCATGCTTCTATGTAATCTGACAGTGTGTGTTTTCTATGATGAAAAACAGGAAACATTATTGTATTCCTCAAGTTTTCTTGACACAGCCATTCTGTTCTGCTTCTGTTTCACTGAATCACAGTGGATTTTGTTAGCATTCCTTCTTCCCTGCTCTCCTCCCAGTTGAATGTGAGTGCTAAGCTTTTTGTTCCCAAGAGATATTAATACTCACTTTTCAGAAAAATTATATTTTAGTAGATTTTGAAATTACCACACATGTATATATATAAATGCCATAACTACAATACGTAAGTGTAGTTAAAAAATCCTAGGATATACCAAATTACAGTGTAATTAATGGTTACTTCCAATCTTTTCATTTGAGAAGAAAGGCAGTATTTTACCTTCTTTGGCATGCAGGTTATCATTTTAGTTTCATTATATTGGTAATGTAAGCATCTTAGTTCTCCATAGTCATATCTTTACTTATGTAGATGTGGAGAGGTGGAAGAGTGGGGTACCAGTTACTACCAGACTGTTACTATCTTTTCTGATGTAATTTGCTTGCATTATTAAAAGGGGTAGCAAATTAAATTTGGAGTTAAATTTTTGCTCCAATGCTCCAACTTAAAAAAAAAAAGCCAAAGGAGCAATCTGAGGAACAAGAGACTGGTCTGCATTCAGTCCTCGGGAAAATCAAGGAGCAGACCTCCTTTGAGCACACTTCCATGGGCACATGATAGAAAAGAACATGATTTGGAACATTCAGCGTGGGTTTTCCAAGGACCGAATTACATGTGACCAACCTGATTGTTGATGTGTTGAAATTACTGGATTTGTGCATGAGGAGAGAGTAATACCTTGACTTTAGCAAAACTTTTGACACTGTATCCCACGATACTCATATATCCAAATTAGGATGCATGGTCTGTATAGGTGGACAACTGGATGTATAAAACCTACTTGGTAGTTAGTTGTTAAGGGGATGTGTACAAGTGGTAACGAGCTGAGTACTGTCCTGTTTAATATTTTAATCTATGATCTGCAACAGAGTGCACTCTTGTCAAGTGTGCAGATGACACCTAACTGTGGTATGAGTAGTTACACTGGAGGACAGTGTTGCTATCCAAAGAACCTAGACGTGCTGGAGTGATGGGCTAGCAACAACCTCACAAAATTCAACAGGTGCAAATTTAAAGTCCCAAATCTGGAAAAGACTAACTCTGCACAATGATTGAGGCCAGGAATTGAAAGTCTGGGACACAGCCCTGCTGAAAGGGCTTGAGGACTTTAGACAGCAAGCTGAACATGAACCAAGAGCATGCCCTCACTGCAGAGAAGACCAACAGCAGTGTCTTGGGCTCTGTTAACAGGAGCATAGCCAGTAGAATAAGGGAAGAGGTTATGCCCATATCCTCAATACACTTTAGATCACACAATTTTGTCCTCCTCCCAATAAAAGGACATTGATAAACTGGAGGAAATGCAGTGGTGGGCCACCTTCTATTGGAGGCTGGAGCACCATGCTGTAGGAGGAGAAGTTCAGAGAAGGAGAGAAGGCTTCAGGGAGCCTAGTAGTAGCCTGCAAATACTTACAGAAAGTTTACATGGAGAACAGAGCCAGGCTTGTCACAGTGGGGCATGGTGGGAAGACAAGAGACAACAGGCAGAGTTTCAGGCTGGATATAAAGAAAAGCTTTTTCACTCTTGATTATAGTCAGGTATTAGATCAGATTTCCCACAGGGGTTGTGCAGTCACCATCCTTGGAGGTTTGCAAGACCAGACAGCAATCCAGTCTGTGTTATAGCTAGCTGTTCTTTGAGAAGAAGATTGGACTTGATGTCCCTTCCAACCTAAATTATCCTGTCTATTGTATGCCAGTACAAATGTTCAAATTGGTTGGGATAAATTACATTTTTACTCAGCATTGTGATAACAGATACCATTGTACTTTCTGCTGCCAAATGAGAAGTGCATTCAACTCTAATATAAGTACTGGCAGTAAGCAATTTACACCTAGTGGTGTAAAGCAGGATGGATCCAACCCATGCTGTGTGAGATGCAATCTGCATAACTTTTACTGTGGTTAGAATTTGTTACAACAATCTTCCAAAAATTGTTTTTTAAAGTACACAAAGCTGATTCACTGGAAAGATAGGCATATATATTGGATTGAATACACATGAATGCTCTGCTGTCTTTGTTACTCAAGGCAAAAATCCCAGTCTTTGAAGAAGGTGAGCAGTAGTTAAGAGAAAATTCTCTCCTTCCCCCTCCCCCGATTTGCTTACTATCCACACTGTTATTAGACTATAAATATAGAGGAGAAGAAGGCTGGCAGTATAAAAGTGTAATCTAATTTCATTAAACCTTAAATAGATATAATATTACTTGAGGAGAGACTAGGAGTAAGCAAACAAATGCATTAATCTGCTGTGTCAACAATCTTCATTTCCTAAACCTTTGCCAAATCATCACTCTGCTAGTAGATTCTGATGTGCTGGGATTTATTGGCTACTGCTTATATCAGAAATATACTTTAGTACTTTGGAAACACATCTTAATCTTTCACTGTGCTGTCTCCTAACACAGAATGAAGGGATATATCAATTCCTGCACATTTTATGTAGCTTAGAGCTAGCACAGTGCTGCTGGCTTTAGGTAGGAAGCAAATTTGCAGTGGTTCAGGAACGAAAGTTGAGGAAAGCATTCACAGAAATTCTAGTCTAAAAATTGTTTATAGTAATAAGCTTAAAGTACAGCAAGCTAGATACAATAACAAAAACAACAATGCTAGCTAGATACAATAACAAAACAATATTTGGACAACTTTTCAAGTTTAAAAGACTTTATTTCATTCTTCATTAGAAAAAAAATCCAAGCAAAATGATGATGTACATGCCGTAGTTGTATTTCCCTCCTTTTTATCCTTTTTCACCCCTCCCATTTTTATTTCTCCCTTTTGTTTCTTCATTTCAATTTAAATGCCTAGGCGTCCCATGGTTTAAAACTTTGTCAATATCAAAGGTTTTTTAAAATGAGAGGCTGCAACAAGAACAAGTGGCCCTTGTTTAGAGTACTGTTGCAAAATACATTACTCGGAATGCACTGCCCAGGGAAGTGGTGGAGTCACCATCCCTGGAGGTGTTTAAGTAAAGGCTGGATATGGCACTTAGTGCCATGATCTAGCAGGTGTGGTGGGGGTAGGTCATAGGTTGAACTTGATGATCTAAGAAGTCTTTTCCAGCCTCAATAATTCTGTGATTCTGTGATCTGTTGGAATGAATAAGAAAATTATTAGGTATGGTGTCTAGTTTGAGGGTATTCTGAATACATTTTCTGGTTGCTGTTTCTTGGGAGTTCAGAAAAGGTAAGATTTTCACTGTCTGAAAAGAAACTCGAAGGCCACATTTTAAATATGACTTGGTGGGGAAATTCCAATGTTTTCTCTGGTCTTCAGTCGCACTGGACAGAGTATGTCCCCTCTATATCATAAGGAGAAATGGAATATGCCCAGTGGTGGATCTTAATTATTGGGACTTACAGTTTAGCATTGATGAAAGTGGGGTATGGCTGTCTTACAAAGAGAGCATGAAACCTGAAAAAGATTTATTGTTGGCTGCACTGCATGTCTCTAAGGAGTGGGTCATTCACTGCACTGAAACCAGATTTTTATGCTATTAAGCTAGGTTTTATCTGAAGCTTAAAAGTGATTGGAGGTTGTTATAACCGGTGTTTTTTTTCCAAGAAGATCTAGCTAGTGATTTTCTCCCTCTTAAGACCTCAAAATTACAGGTGGCAAAGCAGAAAACTATTATAAAAATAATCCTGATGAAATTTGGAGAGGTTTCACCAAAAAAAATTAAAATATATTTTTTGAAAATCCAGTTGTATTTTTCATACATTTGCCTTTAGACGGGTTTTAATGGGTAAATCTCCACAAATGTCACATTTTTCTCACGAAGCCACAGTCCTGCAGGTTATCCAGAAACTATTCCCAAGTTTATGAAGAGATTTGAAAGCGTGAATGAAACCCAGTTTGGAAATGCTATCAAAACAGTTTGCATTTATCCTGTTTGTCTTACTAAATGGCATTAAATGGATGCAAAGTAGTGCATGATTTGATTCCTCTCTGATTTTTGTTACAGTTCTATCTTTTTCCTTTTGTTTTTGTAATCAGTACTCCACACTTTTTACTAGGGAACAACCCAAGATCTGAAGAAGAAAAACAGTTGTGTGTGTTTTTTTGCTAAAAAAATCTTGGATGAAATATTGTCATTTTCCTGGCATACTTCAAAGTTTAATGTTCAAGATGTCATAATATACGTAGTACATGTGAAGTTGCTGACATTAAAATTATAAGCAAAAAAATATTATATACATTTCATACGTGGTGAAGAGAGGAACAAAGTTTAAACTGACTGCATTTTTTCCAATTTGATGCTGTTTCTGACTGCATTATCTCAAGTGTACTGAGGCTATTGGAAGCAGTCTGTAAATAAATCTAGTAGAAAGGAGCTATAGACTTGTCCTGTCAGTTTCAGAAGCACCTTTTTAGTCTGGAAACCACAATGTAAATGCAATAATAATAGTGATCAAAATAGTTGTAATCTGAGTCACAAGTCAAGTGTGAAAGTGGTAGGTAGTCTATTTGCATTAATGCTTTCTAGATCAAAAACAGAGAAAGAGAGAAATCAGAGTGCAGATGGATAATGGGGCATACACAATGCAGTAGGCAGTCATCCCCTTTTAAAGCTATTTCTCTTCTGTTTTAACAGAAAACATGGTTGGTTTGGGGTTTTTTATGCCTTTTCTTGACAAAGATATAGTGTGCTTCTCCACAGTTGTAAAGCCCCCCTTGCAACAGCTTTTAAACTTCTTCCCTGTAACTTCTTATCCTTCTGGCCTTATGCAGTGTCATTTCAAGAGTCTTGAAGCAATGTCAGTCATCAGTTACTCTGCTGTCTAAAGCTGGTGCATATTGGAAGACACCAGTCCTAACAGCGACATGATGATCCTGAAGGTTTGTTAAAAAAAATCAAGCAGCAAACCACAGAACTAGTAAGCTTATTCTCTGCTCCTTTTGCAGTGATCTCTGCCTCTGATAAAGGGAAGCTTTAGCTTCGTGAACACATTATTAACCTATCTGAGAAAGGTTTTGCTGTGAAGTTTAAGAAAAGGTTTAAAAGATAATGTGGTTTTCTCTTCAAGAGTCTGATGTTTATTCTGGGATTTATGCTAATATAACTAAGAATGCTGCCTGTGTATTCCTGCTAGAGTATCTAGTTTTCCATGTAGTATAATTTATAAAGACAAAGAAGGATAGTGTAAAATATTGCCGTTTTACTAGGTAATTTAAACACAGAAATCTTGATTTGCTACTGCCTTGTGTATTGTGTTATCTGTACTGGGCAAAGTGGCTTTAAAATGTTATCGAAGAGAATGATAGTGTCTGAAGTCCAGGCTGCATAGTTATAAATTATAGTAAAGGCCTCTAGAGCATTTAAAATGTCCAGTAGTGCTGATTTCCCTTGGCTTTATCAGTGTGTAGGAATAAATCATTCTGCCAGCTTCAGCTGGAGAGCACTGAAGAGGTTTCTTAATAAATAGATGGTTCTAACTAGAGCTGGTTAACTTACTCATTGACAGCACTTTCTATGTGAGAATTGTAGCCCTTTATTTGGTTCACAAATTACCCACCACTTAGTTCTAGTAATTTTTTTGTTACTACAATCAACACATAAATAGGTCATGATTTTGATTAGATTGTTGCTGATATTTGCTCATATAGTTTGTTTGCACTTCAGATAGCATGTTCATGAATTGCTTGCTCCAAGTAGATGACATTTGTATTCTGTTCTCTTCTGGAACAAATTTATGTGGCTAGAAGCCCTTTTTCTCTGTTCACAATTTATCATTATGTCTTTATAATTTTCCAGCTTTATCGGCTAAAGACTATAAATAAATGTCCAAAGAACATACAGTGTGTGCACTTCTGAATTGCTGCAAGTGGAAATTACTGCAAGAAGCAGCTACTGGTTGAAGAACAGCCAGCTCTGCTTGCATGGGAGCAATAGTAATGTGTCAGCCAGGGAGGGAAAGCTTGTGAAGAGCTAGAGACAATGTCTCAACCTTTCATTAAAAAAAGACCAGCTCCTTTTTGTCACAGTGACACAGAACTTTCAAATCCTGTTTCACTGCTTTATAGTCTCAAAATGGCCAAATAGCTTTTTCTCTTCTTCACTTCTATTTTTTTTGGGACCATCACCTCTTCTTTGCAGGAAAACTAGAATTGATAACCCCTATATTTATTTGTTATTAGAGAATTCTAATGAATAGTATGGGAAGCTGCAAGTGAAAGAGATTATCTCACAGTGTCATCTTGCTGTCTTCAAAGCTGTATTATCTGTTAGTATCTGAACTTATACTTGGATCTCTTGTTTTGCCCATAGTAGCGTGTAGTGCCATTTGGCTTGGTTCCAATTTTGAAAACAGGCATTGGAATTAGTCTTATCTTGGGGTCAAGTTTGACCTTTGAACTAACTGTAACCCTTGTGTGAGTACACAGTTAGTATTCAAGAGAGATCTGGAGAGGAAGGCTTGCCTTTGAAGGAACTTGGCTGTATCAGAACTTTATGCAAAGGATTAGGTAACTTGGCACATAGCTGGACATCGTGAACATTTTTAGAATATTAGAATCATAAAATAGGCTGAATTGGAAGGGACCCATCAAGATCATTGAGTCCAATTCCTGTTCCTGTGTAGGGCACTCCTAGAATCACACCATGTGCCTGAGAGCAACATCATCCGAACACTTCTTGAACTCAGGCAGGTTTGGTGCTGTGACCACTTCTCTGAGGAGTTTGTTCCAGTGCTCAGCCACCCTCTGTATGAAAAACCTTTTCCTGTTATCCAACGTAAACCTCCCCTGATTCAGCTTCCTACCATTTCCCCAAGTCCTATCATTGGTCACAGGAGTGAAGAGATCAGTACCTGCCCCATCTCTTCCCCTCGTGAGGAAGCCATAGACTGCAATGAGGTCACCCCTCAGCCTCCTTTTCTCCAAGCTGAATAATCTGAGCAACCTTATTCTGCACAGCCTTTTACTTTTAAAAAGCCTTTCATTTAAGTTGGACGTGCAAAAAGAGTGACTCAATGAACCCCTGCCAACCAAAGAAACTGGAATAGTTAAATCATGAAGAGAAAAAAAAAGTTCGAACCCTACATAAAAATCATCTTTGAGCCCAGGGAAAGAAAAAAAAAAAAAAAAAGAAAAAGCTGAGTTACAAGCATGATGATATTTTATGATATTCAGTGTACATTCTCAATAAAGTGATTGTTAAATGGGATATTCTATTTAAGTTCTGTTTTTCTTAATGTTTATAAGCTTCTTCATTCTGCAGCCTTTTTTCTAGTAAAACTCAATAAACCCAAGTGTTTACAACTAAGCAAATACAAGCAGTGCCACTAGTAACCAGTAGGGGTTTTCCCCAGTAGTTATTTGTGGGTTTTTTTCCCCCTTGCATTTATCCAGCTCTGGTCATAGGACATGGCAAATCTTCACAAGCTAAATAATTTCTCCATAAAGATAGACTTTATTTACTTTGTTTTGTGACTTGTAAGACTCATCAAAATGTAAAGAGTCCTGTAACCCGCTGGCAGATTCACAAAAACACAGATTAGAATCCATAGGCATTTTATAGTATCAAGTCACTGGTAAGAGTAGTATTTTGAACAGAGACTCGCTTGTCTACAGATTCATTCTTCTCATTTTTATGTACTTTCATTTTCTTTCTTGTTCCATGAATCTTGGAAATTTGATTCTACAGCTGCACACCTTCAGGAGGGATCGGCATAACCAAAGCCAACGAAGTGGTTAGATCACTTGCCTAGGAGATAAGAGCTGATTGTTAACTAATAAGATGTGTGAGATTTCCTGGTTGTTGCCAGATGTCCCAACTCCTAGATTATTATATAAAGAGTATAATGTAATATAATTATATGTGTTAAGTACAATGGCTACTACTGCTTTAATTTCCTAGAGTAGTGAGATGAACATCTTCTCATAAGAGGGTTTTAGGTTCATGTCTCTTAATTCAAACCTTGCTTATGTCTCTTGCCCGATTACTTCCTAATTTATTTCAGATTAGAAGGAAATCAGCATCATTCTTTCCTTTCATATTTGTGAACAGAAGCTGTGCTTTATGTTGGAATTGCTACTGAAGTTCCATGTACTTCTTACTGGGTTTGTACTGGATATATGTACTGAATTTGGCTCATCTAGGGACTGAGGCACAGGAGAATGTACTATGCAAACTGCAAATTACTTTGAGTAGATGATAGTCCCTAAAACATTCTATTCAGCCAGATTTGTGATGCTTCTGGATCGTACAGTAACCAGTTGTCTTTCTGACACTTCCAATGAAAATAGCCACATATGATTCAGTTAAGAAATCAGGCAAGGTTTATTATCTGAGAAGTAGTTTTCTCCACTTGTGCATGTAAGTGCTTCTTTGATCTGGGCACTGGAAAATTTATTCAGTGGGAAAATACTACCATATTCATAGCATCCTTTAGGTAGTACAACGTATCTGCTATTGTGGTGGCATGAAGGAAGGCAATAAAAAATAATAGTAGAAGTAAGCACTCCTTGTCCAGTCAGATCCAATCAGAGTTAATACATCTCAATTTTGGGAGACTGGCAGGGATCCAGGGCCTGTACTCAATAGTAATTTTATCTTTTGTGTACAGTGTGGCATTCTTCACTGCTGCTCTGAGTTAGATAGCAAGCTTTAAATCATAAGAAACATTTCATCTTGCTATTGCTATCTATGTTTATTATAACTCTACTTCAGTTAGAGGTTACACATTTCTTTAGAGATGCTTATCTCCACTATCTGAGAAGTCCAGTTCTGGCTACTGATAACTTCTTTAAAGGTCTTACCAAACTGGAATGTTTTCTTCAGAATAATTTTCTGGAAAATTAATATAGTTAATTGATATAGGTGTGTGGTTTTTTTTCATTTCTTTGTTTCATTGTGAACTGTCTTACCCAGTATCAACCTTGTAGTTTTATTTCTTTCTATTTCAGAGTCCAGGATATCAAAATTATGCATCTCTTGACAGGTGTGATGTTTTCCATTCAGAACCATAAGAATTCTTTTGTCTTCTTTTCATCAGGGCTTCAAGATTCTTGTGTATATGGGTGATTTTTAGTACAAAAAAAAGGTGACTGTTGCCAACAAGAGTAGCTTTAAATACCATATATTGCCCAATGAGCATTCTCTAGAGCAGGTGTTATTCACATGTAGCTCTTGATACTGGACCTATTTAGTTACCATCAAACTATCCTTATGGAAGAAACTTTTTTCATGTTTGGGAATAAGAGAGTGTTGCCAGTCACACTCTTCTCAACTATCTGTATTTGAACTGCAATTTAGTTTGTCATAATTTATGTCTGGAATGATAAACTAGACAGCTCATTTTAAATACAACCTTAAATACAGCCTTAAGGAATCCTTACGTAATCTTTTTTATGGTAATGTGTTGATTTAAAAAAGGATTCATATCCAATGGACAAAAATATTTTATACTTCTGAAGACATCTATAGGGATACTTGGTATAGATAGTCTTATAGTACATGCTCACAGTTAATGTACATATTGGCAGGATCTGTTTGATTCAAATACAGTGACTATGATCAAAAGCAATAAATATATACAGTTTGTTTTGGCTGTAGTATTGATGCACAAAAAAGTTCTTGATATTCTAATTCATTTTGAATCTGACGTTATTAAAGTGCTCAAGGAATGTGTATTTATACATGCCAATTTACTTCAGTCCAATGCATGACAAAAAATGTTATACTGGCCTTCTTTGAGGATTCTGGTTTCATTTGTCATGATCCTTGTAAATATTTTTTTCCATTACTGAGTAACTTTACAGACAGAACTTGGGTAATTTAAATACAAATTCAAAATTATATTATTGCTTGCTAAGATCAAGGACTTTGTGCTTGATGTTGTCATGAATCATGCTTTGCACTGTATTACCTGAGAATTTCTGATACCTCAAAGAAGAAAAAGAGAGAGTGTGAAGTATGAGAGTCAAACTTGAAAGTCACCTCTTTGCCAAGCCCTGAGGAACATCTCTCTGTTCCCCAACTCATTAAAGCCTCATCTAAAGATTTTATATTGTAGTTTTAACCATATCCTCTCTGCTTGAGCGTATCTTAAACCAATGTTGATATATAAAATATGGCTATGTGTTTGAATTTTCACATTTCAGTATAACTTTCAGAAGAGGATATAAATAGTGATATGTGGTAAGGGGACATGATCAACTAGCCATTCCTTGAGCAAATGTGATACACTTCCATGGGATTATCCTCTGCAATGAATACATCAACACAAGAGAGAAAGGTCAGACTGTTGATGCCTTGATCTGGATGGTAGCAACACTTACATGGGATATGTAGAGCAGAGGTTTAATCCCTCTTGGACTCCAGAGTTCAAAGCCATCTCTTCCACTTCCTGGTTGAATGCTTGATCCAGGGACTGCTGCAGATGTGGAGGAGCCCTCCTGGATCCACTCACTGACAGCATTTTAGTCTGCATGCAGAGCACACAGTTCATCTGGCCTGCAGATGCAGGAGCACAGCAGCTCCCAAGCTAAATAGATAGAGAATTGCACTAGAGAGGTGCCTTGCTCCCTGCTGCAGAGACTATGAAAATATTTTTCCAATGCCTTTTTAATTAAGCAGTAAATTCCCTGAAATTCCCTAATGACATGAAAGGCACCTATTTCTTGCCAGGCGTAGGATCACATAATAAAATTCACATTCATGATTTTTCTTGTATGCAGCTGAGACTTTTCTATCTTTAGTTCAGCTGTTCCTATACATTGAGAGAGAATAAGGTAACTGCTTGTCATTGGTTTTCCCTTTGTCAGCAAATCATGTCAGTATGCAAGAAAAGAGCATAACAAAAGAAGCGTTAAATCTTCAGTTGGGAAAGGTACCTGCTCAAGTATCTATACTAAGATATTGTTACAGTTACATATAACAGTTTTATAAAAAGTGAAGTTTCAATGATTGGTATTGTTATATATATATTTATTTTTTTTTCACTTTAGATGGTATTACTGTTCTGAATACCAGTGTCACACATGAAGTCGTAAGAGAGAGAAAGCTGGCAATTGAACCCAGATCTCACAAGTCTCCAAACTGATTCATAAGAGCTATTTTTTCATAATTGGAAAACAAATTAAATGAGATGATAGCAAATAAAAGATTGTTAAAATATACCACTTCATAAAGTCTTCAAATAACGATTTACGTCATATAAATAAACGTACAGTACCACAGACTGAAATGTTGATAAGTGAGTTTTTTATCAATTGTTATCTGTTAAGGAAATTCAGCTGTAGCTTTTGCTTATAGGTATCCCAAATCAACTAATTAAATTGAGTGCATGAACTGTTATTAATAGATTCATCTCTTTCAGTCACATCTTTGCCAAGCTGAAAATTTCATAACATTGAAAATGGAAGTAGTAAATAAAGGTGTTCCAATGAGCATGATTCATGAAAAATGCAGGCATTTTCAGATTGTTGAAATTACTTTGTTTCTTTTGTCAGGCAGGAAGAAACATCTGTTTTAGATCTAGGGATGGTAAAAAAATTGCCAGTAGTGCATATGAGTTTCAGTCTAACAAGCTGAGAAAAAGGAGTGATTTATTTTGATTTTCTTAGTGAAGGAAACAGGCCTAATTGATGTGGAAGCTGAGACACATAATTCAGCATGTTTTTTGTTATTTAGTATTAGTTTTTGCTTAAACTTGTGAAAAAGACCAAGGGGAAAGCAGAAATAGAAGATTCAGTTTGAGGAGTTAGCAGCTTTAAGCAGACATAGCCTTTCAAAAGAAGGCATGCTGCTTTGGTTTAGCTGTTAGTTGTTGGGTTTTTTTAGACTCATATAAATCTGAATTTCCCTTTTGAACTTGAGTTCTTTAGTTGAAATATTTTTTTAATTAGTCTCACTGGAGCTGGATTTAAATTCCAATTTGAGGCGTGAAACGGGCACTGAGGAACGATACACAAATTACACTATTTTCTGAAATATAATACCTTTTTGATTCATGGGAAACCCTGCTAGTGGAAACCTTAATTGTGCCCATTTATAATTCATTGGACTGTAAGCAGGGGTAGATATCTTCTTTTTTAAAGCAGATATTGGTAGTTACTGAAAGAAATCTGTACTGATTCAACTGCAAATTATATGTGTCCTTGATGCTTCTGAGACATTATAACACGCAGAAATCAAGTCTACAGGGGATAGAAGTTTTCTAAAGAAAATAGGTTTAAAAAGCTTTCTCTGGAAAAGGATAACCAGAAGATTGACACAATCCTGATAGATACATTCAAGAATTGTTGTATTTGAAAATGAAATTTTTTATTTTTTTCTTTGGAGGGGTGGGAACAGGGGTGAATTTATTCTTCAGTACTTATTGGGCTGTGTTTGTCATTAATTTTCATGTTCTTTCTGTCCTACTAGATATATGGCTTTGAAGAAGGCTCCTTATTTTGGAATAAATAGTATCTAGATCAATGATTTCTTTATTCAAAGAAGTCTTTGAATCAATAGTTCTAACTTCCTGTGTAGAGAGGATAGCCTGTAAATATTCCCATCATATAGTAAATGCATATTTAATTTTTACTTATAGTCATGAGAATCTCCCGTAGTTGCAGAGCCACAACTGAATTTCTCTTGCAATAGCCACTAGGGCATTAAGATTGCTAATTGCTAATCATTTCAGAAGGTATGCAAATAGATTGCAGTTAAAATGTAATGTTTCAGATTCTTAATAGTTGGCAAATGAGTTAAATTCTCTCTGCTGCATAAAGGCCCAGGGGCCTGTAACAGACCATCATACCTCATTTGTTGTCAGGCATTATCAGCAATGTATCTCATTTCAGCTTTAATTCAAATTTATTTCCAGTTTTGTAAGGTAGCACATATTTATTTGAAATGTAATTGGAAAGAGGGAATGAGAAAGAGTCAGAGCCAAAGATAAAGGAGGTAAATCTAAAATATTGTGCATGCTTGCTTTTTATAGACTGTCTTTCAGAACTGCTGCTGTTACATGGAAGAAGTGAAAAACCAAACCAAACCAGATTGCAGAAATACTAGGAGTCTTACCCAGAGAATAATAATTTAATATTTTTTTTTCTACATTTTTCTTTGGCTGCTTCTAAAACCCTATTCAGAAAGAGAGACCTTTCCTAAGTGTGATTGTTAATCAATTCTTCTGTGCTTGTTTATATGCAATTTAAAGGTAGCTTTTACTAAAACACATTAAAATGATATATGTACCTTCTTATCGCACTTTTTTCTTTCTAATTGTCAAGACGCCAGACAACTGAATGTCTTATTTTAAGATTTCTATGTACTGTGTATATAGTTTGGCAGGAAGCAGAAAATTTTGATTGATGAGTTGCAGGAGTTGCTTTTCCTTAAATTTGGGAGTCTTTGTTTCCCTGCTAATTTTTGTTAATTTCTCTCTTTCTACTAAGCATGCAAGCAGACCAACAAAGGCCATGTTTATTCCTAGTCTATCCTAAAAGCTTTTAAGCAGTAAAATACCATATTCTGATATGGCCAAGGATTCTTAGTTTATTTTTTACTCCCTAGCAATACCAGAAACACATAAACAACCTCTGAATTCCAAAGCCCTTTGAAATTGGGCAGGGGGAGAGATTGTTTTGGTTTAGGTCATAAAAAAAACAACCCCTGTCTGTTTCTTTCAGGAGTAGACCTAGAACTACAAAGGAGTTGTTTTTATATTTACTTCACATGGGGCCAAAAACTCCATGACCAAATATATTCACTGCTTTGGGCTAAGGTCTCACATGAACAATCTGCTCAATTTCTCAAGGCCCAGAATGTAGCTAATGATGATCTAAGATCTCTTGGTTTTTTTGTAGTCCAATTTGTTTAGACACATAGACAATGCTATAATGATTCCCCTAAAAATATAGCTCACTTTGTAGACTATATAGATTTTTAGTTGTTTTCCTGTCTTGAAACTATAAAAAAACCTAGGTAATCTTAAGAATTTAAGTTTGGGCAGGCTCAATTCTTGGTGATTTGTGTCTGTTTTCTACAGGTGACAGAAACTAATCAGTATCTATTTTTGTTCCAGATTTTCAGTGATATTTAAACTAGCTTTTCCAGTACTGAGTTTGTCACATGGATTACTGTTGCTTTAGTTAATTTAATTTGCTGAAGTTTAATTAAATGTTCATGAGCAGTGATTTGTGATATTTCCACGTTGCTCTCGTACTTTTTTCTCCAACAGTGTCCTGTGATGAAGTAAGGAAGTCTAATTTCTCAGGTCTCAGTGTCCAGGCTGTTTCTGTTAAACATCTTTATTGATGATCTCGGTAAGGACATAGAGTGTATTATCAGTGAGTTTGCAGATGACACCAAGCTAGGTGGGAGTGTTGATCTGCATGAGGACAGGGAGGCTCTACAGAGAGGCTTGGATAGATTGGATCATTGGGCTAATGTTAATGGTCTAGGCTTTAACAAGGCCAAGTGCTGGGTCCTGCACGTGGGCCACAACAACCCCCTACAACACTACAGGCCTGGGGAAGTGTGGCTGGAACGTGTCTGGCAGAAAAGGACCTGGGGGTTCTGATTGACAAGGGGCTGAACATGAGCCAGCAGTGTGCCCAGGTGGCCAAGAAAGCCAATGGTATCCTGGCCTGTATTAGAAATAGTGTGGCCAGCAGAAGTTGAGAGGTGATTGTCCCCCTGTGCTCAGCACTGGTGAGGCCACACCTGGAGTGTTGTGTCCAGTTTTGGGCACCTCAATTCAAGAGAGATATCAAGGTGCTGGAGCGGGCAGAGAGGAGGCCAACGAAGCTGGTGAAGGGCCTAGACAATAAATCTTACGAAGAACACTTGAAGGAGCTGGGAATGTTTAGTCTGAGGAAGAGGAGGCTGAGGGGAGACCTCATCAGTCTCTACACCTACCTAAAAGGACCTTGTAGGGAGGTTGGTGCTGGTCTTTTTTCACAGGTGATTAGTGACAGAACAAGAGGGAATGGCTTCAAGCTGCAACAGGGGGAGGTTTAGTCTGGACATTAGGAAAAATTATTTCACAGAAAGAGTGGTTAGACACTGGAATAGGCTGCCCAGGGAGGTGGTTGAGTCACCAGCCCTGAATGTGTTTTAGGGTTGTTTGGGTGTGGTGTTGGTGGATACGGTTTAGGGGAGAACTTTGTGGAGTAGGGATGATGGTTGGACTTGGTGATCTCAAAGATAATTTCCAACCTGAATAGTTCTATGATTCTAAGATGCCCAAATGAAGAAGAGGTTTAGCTTTTCTATTTCCTGTGAGTAAGTGATGGCACAGAGAGTAACCAACATTTTATTTAGCCTTTGTAATGTTTAAAAATAAGTCTCCATATTAATAGAGTGGAACAATTCACTGCATTTCTTGGGCAACTGCAAGAAAATGATTTTTTTATTTGCAGTTATGATACTTGTTAGCAGCTTTTGTTATACAGTACCATAATTGCCTTTTTGATCTAACAAATCTGTATATCTGTATTTCTATTAATATCCACTATTGTTTTGTTATCATCATGATGTTAATGAGCTGTAATAGGAAGGAAATTGCAGTAGTTTATTGTTGAAGTTATTCATAGCCTTGTCACAGCTTTTATTCTCTGTCAAAGCTGCAAAACAGATCATGTTCAGATTTTAACCTGCAATTTTGAATGAAACTTGTAGAAAAACCATGTTATGTATTTTATTTTACCATTAAATATATTAAAAATAGATTGAAAGAACAAATCCATTAGCATATTGAACACATTGTTCAAACAGTGGTTTAATTTCAAATGGAGAGACAAGCTATGAACATGTAAAACAGCTCTGAAAATAAAAATTGAAATATTTTTTTAAATAATATTTTGGTCTAGATAAAGCATCAGTATTCCATATTAGTTTTGATGTTCACTTTTTTTCAAAAGTAATGAATACACATTTAAAAATTTGAAAATATTTAAAATAAAACTCTGTTAATTAAGGTGTGGATTTTTAAATAAAATTATATTTTTTTAGTTTTAGGTATCATTGCAGAAGTGCTACATTTACTCATCATATAGTTTTAGTTCTTAAAGCAGAAGTGTTGAAGCTCAGTCTTTCTCTTGTACTTTAGGCTATAGTGTAATTAAAAACCTATTCCTGTAAATCAAGTGTAAATACATATCTCAGAAATCTGGAGGTAAAAGATAAATTAAGTTACAGAGAATGGTTAGATTATCTTCTAAATAGGCCCTTGCTTTAAACAGAATTATACCCCATCCCCATATGAGAAAACAGATTACACTGAAGGCTTTAATTACCATATTCTACTGGTGATATAACTAATTTTGAAATTCCTTTTAGGAAAAGTAAAAAAGAACAGGTTTTAAATCCTCTTGTAGTCTGTGTACCCTATGTATTTGTTCTGAGGTTACGCAGAACTCTAAATCAGAAGTCCTGGGCTTTTCCCTCTGTAGACTCAGCCAGCTGCTGCATGAGCTGTTCCCATGTATTTTCTCTGTGTTTCGTGCACTTAAGCCCTTATACAACCTCATTCTTTCTGTCATTGGAAGAATTTTCTGCTGTTGACCAAATGCACGTTTGCTCTGCAGTGGGGCTTTCTTTCAGTTCCTGTGGTGAAGGAAATCAAATACTCATGTTCCTCCTTTTCACAGCAGCCGGATGTTTATCAATCCCCTTGCACTTTCTTTGATCTTCTACTACTATACCTTCTGCGCATCAATGCTACGTTTGGTGTTTCAGTTAATTCTTGAGAAAGATTTCTGCCTTGAAGACAACCCTAATACCCCATTTTTTCTGTCTGTATGGTACTTAATGTAAATTTTAATTTGATACATTGATAACATTTAATACAAATGTTATATGATTAATATAAACAGTGTTTATATACATATAATTGCAATATTTACAAGTAATTTAACATTAACAGATATTTTTTCCTCTAATTTCAACAGTCCAAATACTATCTGAATGCTTTTGTTTTCCCAATGGGAAAATAATTTGCATACAACAAATAATATGCAAAAACAGTGTATAGTGGACAAAACCAGAATTAATTTCAACTACACTTTAAAGTATATTCTCCCAAATATCCATTTATTGCTATTAAACTTTAAAACAAAAAAAAAAACCTGTGATTGTTATGTTGAAAGATTTTTAAGGGTGTCAATGAGTCTGTTTTCATTAATTATAATATGTATGGAATTGACTTTTTCTTGCAAACATGGTACCTTATTTAGGTTCAATTATAAATGTCACTTTAAGTACCAAATATGGAAGCTTTAACTTCTGTTTTCTGTGTCTTGCGTTGACTGCCTGTATCCTCTGTATTGACCACATTCTTTCATCTACATAACACATCATACTTTTTAAAAAAGTATTTTGTGGGGAAATTACAAAATAGGCCCTTATTTATAGCAAGTGTTCTTAGTTTGTAATTTGCAGTGGATTTTGCTGTTCCTTGAGTGTTTCTTGGTATATGACAGGAGATTTTCAGATCTCAAAGGGTACCCTTTTGTCATCTGCCTTAGTAAGACCAAATCTAGAGTATTGTGTGCTCTTCTGGGCTTCAAGAGGGACAGGGATATGCTGGAAAGAGTCCAACAGAGAGCTACAAGGATGATTAAGGGACTGGAACATCTGTTACATGAGGAAAGGCTAAGAGACCTGGGGCTGTTTACTCCTGAGAAGTGAAGACTAAGAGGGGACTTTATTCATGTCTATAAATGTCTGAAGGGTGGATGTCAAGAATGGGCCAGTCTCTTTGCAGTGGTGCCCTGTGATAGGACAAGGGAAACACCACCAAGTTATAACACAGGAAGTTCCACCTCAAGATGAGGAAAAACTTATTTTCTGTGAGGGTGACAGAGCACTGGAACAGGCTGCCCAGAGAGGTTGTGGAGTCTCCTTCTCTGGAGACTTTCAAGACCTGTCTGAACATGTTTCTGTGTGATCTGCCCTAGGTGTTCCTGCTGCAACAGGAGGGTTGGATTCGATCATCTTCAGAGGTCCCTTCCAACCTCTATGATTCTATGGTTCTGTGATTTCAGGAATACTTGTAAAGTCATAAACATAGGCACACAACTGGCCTGAGGAGGTATTTGAGAAATGAGAAATGTCCTCTGCTACCAACTCAGATAGTGTATACTATAGTATAATGGTCCCAAATCAGTATTGGGACCACGTCTTTTTATCATTTATCAACGATCATGATGAAGAGGTAGAATGCACCCTCAGTAAGTCTGCAGATGACTCCAGGTTTGGAGGCAGTGTTGCTCTGCCTGAGATTAGGGAGGCTCTACAGAGAGACTTGGACAGACTAGGTCAGTTGTAAGAAGTTCAACAAGGCCAAGTGCCAGGTCCTGCACTTGGGCCACAACAACCCCATGCAATGCTACTGGCCTGGGGAAGAGC
>NW_009953864.1:1525337-1610758 GCF_000747805.2 Chaetura pelagica
GATAGAACAAGAGGGAATGGCCTCAAGCTGTGCTAGGGGAGGTTTAGACTAGACATAAGGAAGAACTTTTTCACCGAAGGGGTTGTCAGACATTGGAACATGCTGCCTGGGGAGGTGGTTGAGTCACCATCCCTGGATGTGTTTAAAAGTCATCTAGTTGAGGCCCTAGGGGATATGGCTTAGTGCTGGACTTGATAGTAGAGTAGTGTTGATGTTGGACTTGATGATCTTTTCCCAGGTCTTTTCCAACCTAAGTGATTCTGTGATTATAGGATAGTTTAGAAGGTGTCAGTGTAATTTTTTGCAACATTACTGAAGGTGATACCGTGGGCTTCTCCTCTGAAAATCAATTATTGGATTCTGTGTTCTGGTGCTGGTTCGTTTACTCTTCTGAAATCAGCCTTTTCTTCAAGGTAGCACACTAAGCTACAATAAAAATATTAAATTAGATTGTATATCACTGGCAAATATGGCAAGAGTTTAGACTTAAAGTGTTTCCAAAAGAGAATGGGTAGAGATTTTTTCCCATTTTTCTGAACTGAAATGAGGTTACTTCAATACTGCCTCATGTTGGATGGTTCGCTAAAAAACTTTCTGCTTGAAGAATGCAGTGATATTTTGTGAACATAACAACTCATATAAATACTTACTCTTCTCCACAGCAAGAAGTTGCTATGGCTTCTTTGAGTGTTCTTAGTTCTGTTGGGAAACTCAAGAAATTACAGGTTTATTAGTTTGTGGCATCTGCTGCTTTTTTTGTATGTTCATTTTCTGTTTTCCTTTGTAGGTGTCACTATAGATGTTACAGTGATTTCAACCACACTCTTGCAGTGTTCTCCATTGCTGACTATGCTTTATGCCATTTACGTCTTGAACTTTGCTTTTCAGTTTAAAGATCATCCTTTGATTTTGTCCTATTATTGTTTAGTTCAATACAGTCTCAGTTGGCTCCAAGCTTGTTCTCTACAACTCCGTCTCAGGTTTTCCGGTCAATTCTTCACATAGTCTTCTCTGCATTACATAGTGATATTTCAACTATAATTTTTCTTTCCTCTTTGTCTTTATTCACAGTGATTAGATTTCTAATGTTCAATTGCTGGTTTTGCAGGTCTCATTAAAAGTATTGCCATACAAGTTAATAAAGCACATTATTTTCTCATCCTGGCCAATGTAGTTATCTTTTATTACTTTTTGTAAATACTTGGTCATCCTTAAACCAAGGTTGTCAGATGTCTGGATCTATTCCAGCATGTCTTGCTTATACACAGGATGTGAAGATGACATTCATTCAAATTCTTAAATAGCTGTTGGACTCAGCCTTGACATTTGTGATGAAACTGGAACTTTCCTTGTGTCCATGGCAATGATGTTACATCCATTGGGAGGGTCTTTGTTTACTATTCTTCTTAGCTATTTCTTGGCAGAAATGGACAGTTAGTTTGATTGTAAACTAAATATTCACTTGAAAGATTTGACAGGTGAAAACCTCCTTGCTCCAGAGTTGTGTTCAAGACTCATTTCTTTCCCTCCTTCACTCTTAATTTTTCTTTACAATGTGGTATGAAAATAGCTGAGGAGACAACACTTTTGAGTATATGTACAAATTATTTAGGAAATCTGCCATCTTTGATGGAGGGTGAATGCATAATGTTGCACACATTGTAGTAGAATTTTCAACACTGGAAAAAAGCACCTAGCTTTGGAAAGTACTGGTGCAAATGGTTATGATTTTCTGCTGTAAGAAAGCCTAATGTAGCCAGTATGACATGCTGCTTTAGTTTGAGGAGGTTGATAGCTATATACCCTCGCTATATATCATAGTCTGATGAGCATAGCTGCCAATTCAATCTGTGTCTGTCTCAAAGCTGCAGGGTAAAAACAGATCCTCCCCCTAGTTTGGGCTCCCAGGTGGTCCATGCAAAAGCATAGTCATAGGCAGGAGGAACAGGCAGCAGAGAAGACAGGTTATAGGAGCTCAGAGTTAGGAGAGTTTAGGCAGAGGTAAATCCCAGATAATTTCTTAGTCCTTTTTACTGAACTTGTGTATGACCCACATTGCTGCTCTGAAGAGTGGGGTTTCTTCCTGGTAATCTATGGGATCTCATGCACTGCTTCTGCACTTAAAGCCCAGTCATTTTGACATTTCTGTATGAGTGCTGATCCTGCTAGACAATAAATGGGAAGGGTACAGTTTGGGAAATGCTGAAACAAATCAAAAGGAAACAAGAGGAATCAAGAATGTATGTGAAGTTAAGAAGGAACACCAAGAGCCATGGAAGCTGTCTTGGGGAAGATACTAGTGATGCAGTTCTCAAAGTAAGAATAGTTTATGTCGTTCTGTGGTAGCATGCTGCTGTAACCAAATTCTCCAAGTCATAGACCTCGACATAAAAAATAGCAAATCTGCTGTCTACAATGAACAAATTTGGGTTTGATCGTATTATCTTGTCCAAAGCTGTACTTCTGAATTAAATGTGTATGTAAGCATGGGGGAAGGAGGCCTCCAGTTACATTTTTTTTCTTCTCTTTTATCTTCAGGGAGGTGACAGGAAGTGACTGAGTGTGTAGGTGCCAGACCCAGCACAGTAGCAGGAAGAAATATTATTCTGTAGGTGAAACATGTGCTGAACACCTACCTGATTTTTGTCTCATGCAGGAAAATTATGGCAAACCAAATGCAATATATTGAATCTGTTGGCTGCCAGTTAGACAAGTGATGTAGCATTAAAAACTGATCTATAAAGCAAGACCAATTAAATCACACGTGTTAAATGATCTCACTGATTCTTTTCTTCCTCTTAGTACACTTTTTCAACTTCTTTGCTCCAAAAAAATAATTTGATTTTGTTTTTTGTTGTTTGTTTGGGTTTTTTTTACTCAGTGTCTAAATAACACAGACACTGTTGTGTTTTTTTTTTTTCTGGGAGCTTCTCAGACCGTATTTTGTCCTTGAAACTTCATATAATTATAGTTGATATTTCGCATCCAGCAATTACCAGTGGAAGCACTGCTTGTTATTTTCTTCATTTGAGCTGGTTATCACTTAATCGTGAGACTAAACTGACTCTTAACAAAAGTTCCATTTATTTTTGAATATAACTCTACTTTAGGTTGTCTGAAAAAAGTGATAGTCAAATTAGATTTTTTAGAATATAATATATACTATATTTTAATGAAAATCAAAATTGTCATTTAATTAAAAGCTTTTTCTAACAATTACTCTTACATACAGTAAATCCTGACAAACTTGTTTATACCAGGAAAGGAGGAAACTGTAAACAGTTTATGGAGTGATTGTATAAAGAATTTAAAGGTCAATCAGAAGACTTTAACATGCAGATAAGATGTGTTTAGCTCAAAATTGTGTTATGGACAAAGGGGAATCCACTTAATACACTGAGCTAAGCATTTATGGTTCCTCTAACTAGTTTTGACTGTCTAATAATGTTAACTCCATATTATCTAATGATTAAAGTTTTGTTACTAATATGGTTTAAATCTTACATATAGCTTCCTACTAAGTCTTCCTGTTATTTGTTGTTATGCTCTCCCTTCTAGTACTTCTCCAGATCTTAAGATTGACTATTCAGTCTTCCTCAGGAGTGGGGAGGAGACTTTTAACAGTAATTAGCATCTTGGGTTCTCCACCTACTCGTCAGTTTTGGAGTCTGCCTGAGGCTATTTTTTTGCATTTACTTAACGTTGTTTACTTGCTGTTCCTCCCCACTTCCCAGGCAAAGTTTGGGAGCTGCATGCTTCCCTCCCCAGCCTGTGATCCCAGAGGGGCTGTTTATCCCGCAGTGACTATGTAGGGGTGCCAGCCCATGTCCCGGCCACTCCCAGAGCAAGGCCAATGCAGGGAAGCCACAGGGAAGCCAATTGCTGCCACAGCTAAAACCAGTTCTCACCAAGACCAGGCATCAAGATACCTGTGCTGCCAGCTGCCCACCAAGCCTCTGGTCTTGTGCTAGTGATGGTAAAAACTAGATTTACTGGGCTGCAGAATAGCATCCCAAACATTTGTCTGGCTCACAAGAGATGTTACAATTTTTAAAGACTTGAGTAGGAGCAAATCTCAGTATGTGTTTGCAGTGTTGGATCTTTAACATTTAATATTGCTGGCACACAGAAGATTGCATAAGGCAGTTTTTGTCAGACAGCTACCTAAAATATTTATCAGTGTGAGAATATGGTCATTTGTGTTCAGAACAAATGTTCTTTAGTATTTTTAAATTATTTAAAAACTGCATGAATTAATGCGAAATCTCGTCAGTCGTCTGACACTGGTTTGTGATGCCTAATTGTCTTTGCTCAAAAATCACAAGAAGAGTAGAAGTGAAGATCAAATGCTGTAAGTTACAGTTTTTCAGAGATTAAAATCCAGGTAAGTAAGAAGAGGGATGCAGCCTCTTTTTATTTTTATATTCACCTAGACTCAAATAAGACTTGTGCTTTGTTTAATGAAAGTTATACATATCTAAACCCCATAGTTTTTAACACATAGAATTTTAAAACAGCCTGGGGTAATGATGGAATTTATTGCTTTTTAAACAGCTTTAATCATAGTAAAGTGTAGCACAATCTGACAATTTAAGATTGGTAGCTCTTACTGTGCATGTGCATTTATAGTAGCCAGACTTTGAAAGCTTGTTTTCTAGTGACTACTACTGCGAAGTCGGCTCAGCACTAATAATTTTATTTTTACTGTATTATATCGCATGGAAAACCTTAATGGCTGTTTTCAGGTTCTTTTCACTGTATATAAGCAATTTAGGAAACTGCATTCAGAGTACTCCCACATTCTGAGGCTTTATTGAAAACATCTGGCATAGGACAAAGATTTGTTCAGTGAATGACACCAATTGGTAGAATTGCTCCTATGATTTTTTAGTAACACATTTTCCCCTTGCCTTTGCAGACTATGGCACTATTAAGAAAGTACTTGCCCCGATGAACCAGACTTCAAGCAGCTGCCTGCTTGAGGAAATTGAACTGCTGCCGAAAAGTCAGCGAGAACCTATCAGAAGCCTTCAGATCCTGCACAGCCAGAGTGTCCTTTTTGTGGGCCTTCAGGAACACGTGATTAAGGTCCCTCTGAAAAGATGTCTCTTTTACAAAACATACAGGTAAGAAGAATCAAGTAGTTTGATTTGATTGGAGAAAAATGTTTGCAGGGGGTATGGGAAAATGGGAATGAAAAATTACTTTAAGGAGGAATCCAAATTAATTCCCTCTTTCATGAATGACTTTCAAGATATGCTGTTTATCAGAAATGTCTCTGACTTCCTGTTGTAAGTTTTTAGGAGTAGATGAGACTCTTGAGGAATTATATGTATATTTAAGTGTCATTATGCAGATTCTGAATTGTGAAATGAAGCAATAAGAACAAGTTTTTACAGAAAACAGGTATCTGATAATGAGCAGTATAGCTGCTGGTTTAATGTATTTAAAGCTTGAAATTTGGACAAGTTCAAGGGGTTTTTTTTAAGCTGTAACTTAGGCACTGCAGCCAGGATAACTGGCTGAATATATAATATATATCTATGTAGATTCAGAAAGAAAGCTGAATTGGATAAACTGAGAGTTAAGACTAGTTGGAAAAGTGACTATTTAAAGTGGGTGCTGGATCAGGAAAGCACAATAAATGTCAGTATTCTCCTAGGTGAAGTTGTTACGAAGCTAAAAGTTGTGAAATTGTTATGCAGCTAGAAGTTGTTTAATCAAAGAAGGGAAATGACTTAGGAATTATCACTTGGCTTTAGCCTGTGTTATGGTAGTTAAGGAAATCGAAGTTCAGCATACAACTTTTTCTATAGTTTACTAAAAGTGCTTCTGGATTGCAAAATACATGCTAATATACAATGTTAATTTCATCTAACTACTTGTATCTTCCCTTTGATATAAGTGTGGTTCCAGTAAGTCAGTACAATTGTCTTATGTCAGACGTGAGTCAGTGTGATAAGCTTTTTGAGAACTGTGACAGATATCTTTGGTTGTTTTTTAGCTTGTTTTGCTTTCAGCTTGTTTAATATAAGTTCCTTTGAAAAGCTGGCTATTAAAGGAGAGAGAAAGGCTGCCAGTTGTTTTTCTTGGCTGCTATACTCAGGATCATGGAGATGTTATTTGTTCAGCCGGCAGAGATATTATACGTCCCATGAGACGCAGACACCATTTGCAGGCGGAGATGTTTCTGGCTGTCAGAGGGACCATGCACACAGTCAGAGCAGGGAGGTGACCACAGGACACAGGTGTAGAGCTGTGGCTCACAGACAGTGGAAGGACTTCTCTGAGGGACTGGACTCTGAGTAGAGGTTGGTGCCATGCAGGAGGCTGGTGAAAGGCTACTGGGTTGAGAGCAAGACTGAAGGAAATGCTATGCCCTGGAAAACTGGAGTAGACCAGGGGAGTATTCACCCTATTACAGTTCTTAACCAGCCTTCTTTGTTTATCCTGTTTTATGTAGTGTATTTTAGGCATTTCCTACTAAATTAGAAATTATTAGAAGGGACTCAAAGCCCGATTGGAAGTCCTGCAAAACTTACTTTGAGAAGATATATAGCGACAAGTCTTTGCCTCAATTTTTCCTTGATTTAGAGACCAACGTAGAACCAAGTTTCATCTTTCTTTGTTTTAGCATATTGAAACAGGGTGTGTGGTAGTCCTGTAGCCCTTGTTGTTATGTTTCCTTTTCAGTGAGTGGAGGACATATTTTGGGAGAGGTATATATATGCATGTGTATATATCTGAAGAAGGAAAAAAATCCAATTACATATTGTTATGCTTCTCTCTTAAGTATGACACAATTATGCCATTCTGGTTGTACAAGACATTGAGCATGGCTCCATAAGCAGATGCATTCATTTCAGAAAAGGAGATCAGGTTGGTATCCTGTGTTTTCTTAGGGACTGTGTACCCATGATGGCAATCATGAACACAGAGAGCTCGATAATATGCATGTACCATGTACCAAGTCTGCACTCCACTTCAGACATTTCAAGACTGGAGCCTTCCTGTCTTATTAGGGAGGTGTGAACTCCAAAATCCAGAGACGAGAATTCCACAGCACTTGCTTAGCTGGTGTCTGTGCAGAGATCTCACAAGGTCCCTGGAACCTGTGCTCTTCTGTCAGGACAATTCCAAGATATGTGAAGCAGGGCCTAAACGTGCTTCTGACCTTGCAGGGTGGAGCTGCTGTCGCAAATCACAGACCCCATGCATGGCTGCAGGCTAGGCATTCCTCTCCTTGTTAGAGCAGTGAGGTCTAAGTGCCAAGATTTTAAGAGTTAGTTTTGTTGTTTTTTAATAAATAAATAAATAAATAAGTTTTAAAAAAATAAAATATGTGGTACTGTTCCTACTTTACTGAGTAGAACAGTAGTTAAATTCTAAATTACTTAAATTCTGCTCGAATGATAATTTATTCCTCTGCCCAGAGTTATGTAAAGTCGTGTCTTCCACTGGAATGACTTACTTAAAAGAAGATAAAATTATTCCTCCTGGGGTTTTTCAGTCATATTTTCTGTAGTTCCATGACTTTCCTTGTAATACTTAATGTCCGTTGCACTAAAAGGGTTGTGGTCCACGCTTTCCTCTTGGTTAAAGAGTTCACCAGCAATTCTAGCTCTGGTTTTTGAGAATGGAGAGGATTTATAGATGTGATCTAGATTAAATAAGGCATCTTATTGTCATTTATCATTAGGAATTCAAATTGTTTGGAAAATGCAGACATAATCTTTCTCTTCCCTATCACTTACTTTTGACTTTACTAGTTTTTCCTGTCTTATGCTGGATTTCAAGCATACTTGGTTCTCTACATGTGGAGAGAGTGTAGGTACCTTACTTGGGGTTATAAATTTCACTAGATAATGAGATATCTGAAACTTAGTTGCATCATTGCTGGGTGCTTTAATACTCACAATCTTGTTATATGTTGCCAGCTCTTAGTTCTATGCTATAGCAACATGTAAATAGAATAATGGATAAACCTCAACTAAGATAAAGCCTTGGGGCATTGTGGTTCTTTTTTTTTATTATTTTAATTTTATGTCTTCACATTTGTCATGCTTAGGGCTATATAACTGTACCAAGGCTATATTCTGAACTTCCATCAATAATAACCAGAGTTTCTTCCCCAGATCAAGGGCATGTGTAGTCTTTAATACCTACTTCACATAAGCATTGAGAAGTAGACCATCCTTGGTATATATAGCAGCCTTAAAAAACTCAAAAGGCTGAAAATGTACTATCTCATCTGTTCTGTCTTTTTGTGTCATTGGCAGAGTCCTCACCATCTAGTCTTTTCTAATCTTTTTGTTTAGGTTTATTGCAAAGCTTTCAGACAATACAACTTCAGTCCCTCTGTTGAGCAGACTGTTCCACAAGCTGATACCTCAATGTCAAGATCATTTGCTTGAGATTGTGTTTCTTCTTTTTATTTGATTATTCTTGTTTTATCTTCACATACAAGTCTCTAAAGCATATGGCTATTGCTTTTGTTTCTAGTTTATTATGTCTCCTTAATTATCACTCTGATATGCTGTACATATTTAGCTAATTCACACTTCCTTGTTAAAACTGTTCCTCCAGCACTTCCCTGTGGTTGAGTCCCTCTGTGATAATGTTGCCTCTGACAGTTGTTGCCTCTGATTTGGGACTGTCCTGTTCCACACCAGCTTCACAGCTTGCTCCCACAAAAACTGTTACCAAAGGCCCATGAAAATACAGTTTTACATTTGGAGGCTAAATTTGATTTTGTAGTTGTTGTTGTTTGGTGTTCTAGGTGCAGTTTGGTGCATTTTTACTGTGACAGCAGACCGACCATACCACAGGCGGAGCCTGTTGTCACATCTGGAGTTTGGATTGCTCAGCACTTTCCATTATGCCATAATGTTTTTGTTGGTTTTGAGTTGCCCCTACTAGTTATTTGCATTGGCAGTTTACATGGTGGGGGGTTAGTCTCTGGCAAATTTCTGCCGATTGGTGATAAGTTTTTAACATCCTGTCAAAATCCTACTGTTTTCAAAATTCAGCTAGGAAGGAAAGACAGTTTGGGATGTGTGAATTCTTACAAACAGTTCTCCAAAAAGCCCTGGTGTTTTCATGCTCCAAGAAAAAGCAGCAGATCAGTTATGTTAGTTAGTCTTTCCTTTTGGAAAATCCATAAGATTTGACCAGATTTTTATCATACAGGTATTGCAACTCCCATGTTTATAAAAATTCTATGGAAGACCATGAACATTATTCACTGGAGCTACTATTTTAACTATAAATTCTCCAGCTTTCTGTACTTCTTCAGATCTGGATATGCCAAGCATAAAGCACAACTGACTTTTGCATGTCTGCTAATTAACTATAGTGTGAGATAGGTAAAATTATTGTTATGAGAATCACAGAGTGGTCAGCACTGGAAGGGACCTCTGAAGATCATCTAGTCCAGCTCCCCTGCTAGAGCAGGATCACCAACAGTAGGTCACACAGGAAAACATTGTGACAGGTTTTGAGTGTCTCCAGAGAAGGAAACTCCACAACCTCTCTGGGCAGCCTGTTCCAGTGCTCTTAGAAGATAACTATTAAACTCTCAAAAGTTGCAGTGTTTGCTATTTAGTTGGAAGGCTCTATGCATCTGTAATAAGAATAAGATCTGTAGCACGGGGATAATGACTCTGTCCCCTGAAAAAAAAAAAAAAAGAAGCAGTTGGCTTTCTTTTATTGGCAGCTGTAGCCTTGAAAAGCAACCTTGGATGGCAGTGATTTCCCCAAGGCAAATTTGTCGATGTTATAATTTGTACTGGAGTTTTCAGTGCATCAGTTCTGGAAGTAGAGGCAATGGAAGGTTATATTAGCCCAATGTTCTGCAAAATCTTAACAAGCAAGGGTCAGGAATTACTGTTTCTGACAGAAGATAGGTTTCACACACTTAGAAGGCCTGAAAACTAATTTTACTATATTGTTATGTCTAAGTAAATAAATAGTACCTCTAAAGGCAGTAGACATAGTGAATTCTTTGGTGTAAAAAACAAAACCAAACCATTTCTGGAAAATTTTGAGTATTGTTTTTCCTTTATATGCTTTGTATAGTATTGGGTCACAATAGTATTTTGCAAAATAATGTTGTCCTAGTTATTCTACTATAACCAGAACTTTTCTCTCTTTTAGTCTATTATTTTTGTTTCAGCTTCTTTGTTAACAATCAGCTAAGCAATCTGTACGTATGCAAAAGGTAGCTGTAGCAGCACAGTACTAAAAAGGGTACTGTATTGACTAAGAAAAAAAAACAGTTATTGCAAATTTGGTTGCTCTGCATGATTCCTAGAACTCCAGCAAGACCATTAGGATTATTTCAGCCACTGTTGCATTGCTTTATTTTGTCTTAGTTATACCCATTGATTCCTCAGAGGTAGTCTCACACTCAGTACAAACCTTTTTTCCTGGTCATAAAACATTGGCTATCATTACGTAGTAGAATACTTATTTCTATATACTAAAATTATGCAAGTTAACAACAAGTAACATCATCTAAGCTATTACTAGGTAACAGTGTCCAGAGGAGCTTGCCAACACATTAACTTGAAATTGCTGTTTTGAAATAATCATTCCAGAATTTGTAGATATCCAGATGGATTTCTATATTTCAAAATATGAAAGCCTCATTCCACTTCAGTTCAGAGAAACACACTGCTGCATTAGAATGTTAAACCACATGAAGACTGATCTGAATTATTGACTCCAGAGTAATATTCCACAACCAAAATCCCCATAAAATTCTGCAGACTGTGATAAACGGTAATCCTGGCTGCAAGACTAGATTATAAGGACATTAAAAAAATGGGTAGTCTGTTTTTAGGTATTACATACTCTGCAAAATTATCTTCAATTGGTGTGAACTTAAGAGAATATTAGTAAATTCAGCAGAACTATAAATAACCATAGTTGAAAGTTTTTCTCACTCAAAAGAAATAGAGTATTAGTCCCATACTGGGAAGGGAATCAATTCAAGCTCTGCAGATTAGGTTCAGCAATAACTCAGTTGATTCACTTTCTTCCTCTGTGAAGACCAAGGTTTCTGCAGAAAGTGTATTTTTCTGTCTGGCCCACAAAGTGCATCAGAGACAAACTATACATTTACACTTTGCTGCACCTGAAATATTTAGTCACAGCTCTTTAAAGTGTGTGATTTATGCATGCATGGATTTACTATGAACACACATTTTTCGCAAGCAAGAAAGCATTTGGAAAAAAAAGGTATAATTTTACAGCATCCTCCCAATGTATTTATTGAAGTAGCCATATTAGGAAAGAAAAATGCCTTTTCCTTATAGTTTACATAGTTTTAAGAAAACCAGACTTGGCTATGTATTTGCAATTCGGATTTTGTTAGTAGGATATTATTTTAAATCAAAGAAGTTATCTAATAAATAAAAATTTTAAACAAGCATGCGGTTTTCATATATTGTGATGTAATTAAGGTCTTTGCTTTAAAAATACCTGAAGTTTGAGGAATTCTAAGTTCAGTGTAGTTACTGGTAAGTTTTTCTTTAAAATCTCCTGACATGTCAAAAGCAACACACTTTCCAAGACATCATTTCACTAGTCATTTGTTACTTGGCAAATGTATTCTCTGGAAGCAGGAGTGACAGAGACTAGATTAAAAAAAAAAAGGGGAGTGGAATAAAAACCCAGCAAATCTGGAAAGTTTTTTTTATTTTATAATAGTTTATTGTATCACATACCAGACTGCTACTCAGTCAGGCCAACACATGTCATACCCTATGTGTCTCAGCTTACAGCTCTGCATTACACAGTAGTTGTTTTTCCTTGATAATTATTTGCAGCTCTCTTAATATTCTTACATCTTTTTTTGTGGGCATTATAATTTATTTGAAATTGTACAGAAAACTAGTATCTGATTTTGGGGTCCCATGTTGGCCTGAATGTACGAGAGAGAGAGAGAATATTCTCGATGCAACAGTGTGAACTGTGAGCAGGGTTCCAGGACAGGAATTCAGATGCTCCAGTTCTACAAGCCCCAAACTGAGTGGCTTTCAAGGCCATCTGCTCCTTTCAAGGAGTCAGGTTGTGAATCGTGATTCTGGGCCTTCTGTCTTTATAATTTATTCATATTCTAACATAAAGCTAACTTCAGTATTTAAGTTCAAAAGAACTAAGAGTGCAGCTGACTAAAAGGGTATGGCAATCATATACCCTGTTTATATTTGTATCTGTTAAAGATGCACAGGTCTTTTAAAGACATGGGGATGCCACATGGAAGCAAACATGTCCAGCCTGGGCCATCACTGTCATTGCTGTTCTCATATAGCAACACAAAAACTTGTGGGAAAATCTCCAGATCCAATGCTCCTGGCTTGTCTTGCCATTTAGGTGGCTCAGATTTACAGAACCTATTTGCAAACCACAGGTTTGTAGGCTCTAAATTCAGCCCATCAAAAGGGCTTTGAAAACTCTACCTGCACATGGTGGTCCCAGCATTTCCAGGCTTCTATCTCCTAATCTTGGAGGCTGGGAGCTCTGTCTTGGCTTAATGACATAGATGGTGGACCTCACATGTTACTTCTTTACCATGAATTGCATCCTGCATTCTCTTGTACAGAGCGTGCTCTGAAAGTTGTTTTGCCACTTTAAGTGTCAATATTTGGAGAATGTGTGTTTTAAACAACTTTATTAAACAAATTAGACCTGCATTCCTGATTCTGTATTTGAAGGGAGGAGCTTGTAGATTTAGTATTTTAAATACATGTTGCAAGATTGAATTGCACCTAGATGCACCTTCTACATCATTCGTGTGTATCTTTAGATCCTTGTTCTTCATTGCAAACACGTATGTATGTGTATATGTATGTAAGTATGTATGTATGTATGTGTGTATCTACAAAACCGTTAGTAATAAAACCTCTGATAGGTACAGAAGACTAGGATCAGATTCATGCACTTACAGTGTATATTGAGGTGGGAATATTTTCTTCCTCTGACAGAAGATTTTAAAATCTCTTCAAAATCAACAGTATCAGGACATAGCTTTTAATCTTACAGGTTTTTTTGTTCTTTGGAGCACTCATAACAAATTAAAACTGTATGAGTTTTAATATATTTTGCTCTAAATGACGTTAATTTCTGCCTTATTTCCTGTCTGAATAAATCATCTCAAATATAACTGAAGCAGAGCAGTTTTGCTAGCCTGCTCGGTGATAATTATAAAATAGCTGAAGAAAATGACCTGCTTATTGCTGGCTTGCCTTGGAATCAAATGACTTACAGTTTTGTTACTTGTCAGTCAAAATCCATTGATTAAGTGTTGCATGACTGTCAGTAGGCACACTGAACTATCACAGCCAAATTACTGCTTTGAAGGGAAGACACTCAACTACCTATCATTTATGTTTGGTAAGAAATGTGAAATGACAACATTGAGGAAAGTTAGAAATAATCAGTAGAAGCCAAAAGCTATTGAATGTTTTTGTAGAGGGTGTTGACTCAGTAGGGTAAGTGGCATCAAGACAGTCTTGGAATGAACCAATTCACTTTTTTTCCTGAATTTCATTCCTGCACAAAATTGCCAGTTTTAGCAGAAACGGGACAAACCATGCAAAGTCTTAGAAATGTGGGCTGGTGCCTACTGGGAGTAACAGACAAAGCATTAATTTGCATCTCTCAATTATAGAGGTAAGTTAGACTTCTAGTGACAAGATGACTAATACATTATCCAGGTCTTCTACTTCCAGTATCACTACATGAAAGAGTCCTGTCAACTGAAAGACCAAATGCTAATTCTAAAATGGATCTAATTTTTCAATAGCAGCATCTACAATGGTTTTCATTTAGACAGAGATTTGGAAGGAGAAGGGGATAAAGATGTATAGTAGTATCTAATTTTCTACTTGCCTTACTTACATGAATTACACCCATTTTGTATAAGGTTTTTGTTATTTCATGAGTACACAGAAGCTGTTCCTCTTACTGCTGTCTTTTGGGAGAGAGATTAATTTAAAAAGAGTCAAAACAGTATGAAGTTTTCATTTATGGAAAAATGTAAGGACACACAATTGTAAATTAATAATAGCCCCTTTAAATTTCACATTTCAGATAGAAGTTCTGTTATTTTCATACTTACAAACTTTATCCTCATTTTCTGTCTGTAATTTTTTTTATTATTTTTAAATGTTTTAATCTAGGCATAGCAGCTCAAAATAATTCACTGCTGTTAATCACGCATTAGATTATACCTTAAAGGAAAGAAAGTGGTTTTAAAAGGTGACATAATTAAGCAAGTACAGACAAAAATCTACTTGTATATTACCTCTCTTCTTCTTTTCTTTAAAAGAAAATATATCCCCTTTGCAGAGATCTGAAAGAAAGAAATAAGAAAACCCTCTAAGATGTGAGACAGGGAGGAGAGCAGAAAAGAGCTGTTGTGCCAATACCTAAAAAAGGGCATCTATTTAAGCCAGGTCCTGCCTCATTGCATGTATATATCTCTCATGGTGAACTCTGTGAAAGTGGGTGATAATGCTGAACTACACTTTCATGGTATCATTTTTCTGTCTGAATAGATTACAAAAAACAAACTTTTTACAAAATGAGACTTAGAATAATGACTGGGACAATAAATTAGAACATTATTAAAAAAAAAAAAAGGCAAAAGTAGGGTTTTTCATGTGAGGAATACTTCTCAGACCAAATTTCCTGTTCATATGTTTCCAGGATTCAATTATATATTGTAGTGTAAAGAAAAAAAAAAAAAAAAAAAAAAAAAAAAAAAAAAAAAAAAAAGAGCTATTGAAGACTGTTAATGCCTCTCATTTTTCAGAAAAGATTCACCTTGTTTTCTCCAAGCCTGGTCATTTACTAAAATAGCCATGTTCACTGCCACGGGGTGATTGAACAGTGCTTTGTCCCAGCAGTACAAGGACTCTACACCTTTTTTTTTTTTTTTAAACTTTATTTGTTCCATGAAAATAGGGTCTTTTCTGATCCCAGAAGGCTATAAGAATTGTTGAAATATGCTTTCAGTGCCCTTCTTATAACTTCTTAGCAACTTATAATGAAAGGTGCAAGATGTTTTGATTTGCCTGAGTGCAAAGTAATGTGAAAACAAAAGCAAAAGAGGAAATACTGTCTAAAAGCAGAGTGGAAGAAGGATCAGATAACTCCCAGGAAAGTGGGAGTGTCATTCTAAGTAAAAGGTTATTGACTTTTAAAAATACTTTATTTATTAATAAAAAGTTTCTTAAGCATAATGACTGCATTTTAAAATTTTAGTGAATTTGGAAAAGTGAGCCTTTCTACTTTGAGAGACAGCACAGCTAATGTTGCCCATTGTGCATTATCTCATTGTTTTATATTATTTTTTCATAAAACATGTGCTTCATCAGATATACTCTGAAGAGCACTAAACATCTTGTTTTGCAAAAACTGGAAGACCAAGACATGTACATTTTTCCATAATTTGCATTGATTTTCCAGCTTACTTTCTAGATAGTCAAATGGAAACATATGCAGCCTGAGTGACAAAAATGCTAAAGTGCTCACAGCTGCCAGAACCATCACTGGAAACACTGAACACTGAATCCCCTAAACCAAAAGCTTTATCTTTGAACTGGCAGCCTATAGGGGTACCTAGGGAGCTTTGGCTGTTGTGTCTCTTATTTTGAGCCCATTTTGTCAATGGGACCTACCCTCCCATGTAGTCCTGGCAATCCATGTTGCCAAGTGTATTGTAGAAACAAATTATTTGAAATGTATAAGCACTAAGAATCCTCTGTGATTGTAATATGAAGAAGCACGCTAGGGAATTAGTAAGTCTGCATTTTGACTGATGTTAGCATGGAACTACATGAGGAATGCCAGAGATAAATAGAAATATAAATAAGACACAGGATTTGTGAAGGCAGAATCACAGAAGGGTTGAGGTTGGCAGGGGCCTCAGGAAGTCATCTGGTCAAACCTCCTGCTCAAGCAGAATCACCTAGAGCCAGTTACCCAGGACGACGTCCAGATGGCTTTTAGAATCTCCAAGTATGGACACCCCAGAACCTCTCTGGGCAAGCTGTGCCAGTGCTCACTAACTCTCACAGCATAAAAGTGTTTCCTGATGTTCAGAGAGAACCTCCTGTTTTTCAGTTTGTGCACATTGCCTTTGGTCCTATCACTGGGCACCGCTGCAGAGATCCTGCATTCACCCTTCTGTGCACCATCCCTTCAGGTATTTCTATATAGTGGTGAGATGCCTTCTCAGCCTTCTCTTCTCTAGGCTGAACAAACCCAGCTCTCTCAACCTCTCCTCATAGGGGTGATGCTTCAGTCTTTTAATCATCTTTGTGGACCTTCACTGGGTTGATGTGATGTGAACAGACAATTAAAGAGAGGATGATGATGCCCATGGATTTGAGTTGAACAAGAACGATCAGTCTTGGATTTTTTATAATCTAGACAAAATATTTGAATTTGTTATATTTATGTATAATTTTAGGTATTTTTACAAGTGCTCAAAGAATTACATTATGCTTCACAATGATGGGATTTCCACCTCCTTTCTTAGGTATATTTAGCTGTGAAGCTGCAGACCTATTGCCTGGACTGGTAATGTTTGATCTACTAGTAGCAAGATAAAGCTGACATTTAGTAGAGAAAATAACTTCTAGTTTTGTACAATGGATCTTTCAGAATCTGTAGGAAGCTGGACTACCATCCCTCTCTCTAACCTTTTTTTCCTCCTCATTTACCACTGGGAGGGAATATGTAGGGCAGCATGTGGTATGTAAGAGGTGTGATGGCAACCACCAGCACCCCTTTGAACTTACTTTCAGGAATTCTATAGCAGTGCAAAAAAAAATCAGTGTGTTTTCTAATTAATTTTCGAAGTGTAGACATTGTCATCTGATTTCCAACGCAGATGATAACTGTTCATTCCAGAAGTGATAGAAAAGACTAACTCCTGAAATATTTTTTTACTTGAAGTAGACAACATACACTTTTTATGAATTGCTGTAATTCTCTAGTTATTATGTACAGTAATCAGTCTCAATGACATACTATATGTGCAGCCAGAGTTTCAGCTATGCACTTGACAAATTCTTAGCTTTGTATAGACTTTCAAATTCATTTTTCATCTCTTTTGTCCGTTCATCTGTGCCATATCACAACAGGGATCAATTTCACTATCTGTTTTAGGCCTGTAAAATACGAAGAGATGTCACATAGTTTAGAGCTCTTTGGACAGTACAGATGAAGATTAATGTTCATGTTTTCTGATTGTTTTTTATACACAGTGCATGCATTGGATCTCAGGACCCTTATTGTGGCTGGGACATGGTGATGAAGAAATGTACAACGCTGGAAGAAAGTCTGAGCATGAGCCAATGGGAGCAGAGCATTACTGTGTGTCCAGTAAGTCCAAATACATTAATTTATCTCTTATAACTTTTAATTCCATGTGAATTTAATGAAAATGAGCTGACATACATTCTTCAAACTCAGAAAACTATCTAATGTCATTTTCCCCAGGCCTTCCCATCAGATTTTAACAGGATATTTAGGTTTTTTTCTATTTCTTATCAAACTACTTATGTGAGCAAATAATTTATGATACTGTCAAAGGATAGTTGGTTTTTACCTGTAATTCTTGCCGCTTTCACTTGTGATCTCACATGTGTTGCAGCAGCCTGATAGACACAAACCACTGCACTGATAGATACAAACCACTGCACTGATTCTGAGGTGTTCTCTGTGTTCGACATTGAATAGTAATTTGTAAACCAATATCTTGTCCTGTCCTTTGTATCCGTGCTCCCACATAGTGGCCTAATAAAAAAGGATTCATTTGCATTAGCATTTTTGCTCAAATCAGGAGCACATTTGGGGCAAATATTCTGATTTTTCCCATCTGCTATTCTTCAATTCACATCATAGAGCAGTCTTGAAGCTCACAAGCCATGTGACTTTCAGATGAAATTAAACCAAAAATGTGCTCCACCTACCACTAAGCATTTGATCCATCGCCAGAGTGAGTCTAAAGTAAAGCCCACAAAATACACATAGTGTATGTGTCAGGTCTTCAACACCAACTGCTTTATTTTCCACATTTGCAGTTTGTGTTCATGCCACTATATATATTGCTAATATAGTCATACCCATTGTCTCTCAGAAACTCTGGATTCAACCACTAGTGCAGTCCTTGCCTCCCTGATTCGCAGGCAGTTAGATGTACTGTACAGTATATTCATTTCCAAATACATGGAGTTTATAATTTCTCCTGCAGTAATTCCACAGGCTAAATGTGGTGATGTTGGAAGGTTTGCTGGTGGCCTAGGTGGGTTGCTGTATTAGGAAGCATTACTGAAGTGAGTCAGTTGGTTGATATTTGCATGAGCAGTCTGCCTACAGCTTAGTTTTTGAATTCTGGTGTTAGCCCTTATTTTATTTCATAGATATAAAACATGAAGCCAAGAGGGAGTAGAGGAGAAGGGGAGGAATTCTTTCGAAACCAGACATCAATCCAGATACATTCAACTGGAAAAACAATAATTTAGTATCTATTAGATGACAGTTGTGTAGGGGAGACCTCATCAGTCTCTACAACTACCTGAAAGGACACTGTAGGGAGGTTGGTGCTGGTCTCTTCTCACAGATAATTAGCGACAGAACAAGAGGGAATGGCTTCAAGCTGCAACAGGGGAGATTTAGACTGGACATTTAGGAATTTTTTTTTCATAGAAAGAGTGGTTAGACAGTGGAATAGGCTGCCCAGGGAGGTGGTTGAGTCACCATCCCTGGATGTGTTTTAGGGTTGTTTGGATGTGGTGTTGGTGGATCTTGTTTAGGGGAGAAATTTGTAGAGTAGGGATGATGGTTGGACTCAGTGATCCCAAGGGTCTTTTCCAACCTGAGTAGTTCTGTGATTCTATGATATAACCATCTAATCAAAGCAGGGGAGCACCAAGGGATTGCTCAGAAATTCATCCACAGCTTATACTGCATATCAGAGATGAAAAGATGTTGTGAGAATCCAAAAGAATTTGTAGTTGAGCAGACTGAGATTGCATAATATAAAGAAAATTTTAGAATAAACTATCTAAACTGAAAAGCTTGGGGACTTACTGTCTTAACCCCCTAAACTCTAAGTACACATTAATGAGCAGATTTGAAAACTTCATAGAAACTTTCATTTAAAATAACGCTGCGTTCTGGCAAACTGCAATCAATTACAATTTTGCTTAGTGAGTCTTTCAAATATTTGTTTTTTATAGCATTTTTATGTGCTGGATTCACAGGTTATATAAGCCAAGATGTAATGTATTTCATTTTTTAGGCAACTGAGCTATGTGCATCTCCAACAGTTGCTGTATACATTTAGGCTAATGTTGCATGCAGAACATAACAGAATATTAGAAACCTTCCACCCTCCCTCTACAGGCTCCATTATCTTAATTCTTAGTAAAACTACACTTAACTTTTTAACACTATTGAATATTTGTCATTTTTTCCAAACTCAGATCAGAGAGGCCTGTTTATATGCTAGCTTAGCCCAAAATTAAAAGTGTGACTTGAGGAATTATTTCCTAAGGAAGCATGTGTGTATCTGAATATTTATCAGCATGTCATGGTAGAGCAGGGAGGGCACTAGGAAAGGCAGCTGACATCTTTGTTAACGTTTCTCTGAACTTCAAAGATCCCTTTTGACCAATGTGGTTATTTTTGTTATCTTGCTTTGATTTAATCCTCAAGTTGCTTTTTTACATTATTGTTTCAGTTGGCTTGAGTACACCAATTGCACATGAATACAGATAGTAATAAATGTTATGGCATGTATCTAGTTGGTCTGATACCCCAGTTATTCATCCAGTATTTTTTAAAGTAATGAAGGTTCATTGTTTTGCCAAAATATTTTCCAGTGAGGCCACTTGCAATCCATCACTTAAAAACAGAGTGTCTGACATTATCAAAGCACTTTTATGAGAAGAGTAAAAATACTTACTTTAAAGTTAGGGTTTTTTAAAACATAAGTAGACAACGTGAACTAACTTTACTTTTACAGCTGCATGCAGAGAAAGAGTATGTAATATGGGATCTTACCAGAACTCATTAGCAGCTTCAGGAAATACTCCAGACCCACTGCATTCTACACACACTAATCTCAAACCCAATTGCTCATGGCAGATTCAAGGACTGAGTCACTGAAGAGGTGACTTTGACTCTGAGTGCAGAGGCAAAAATGAGGAAGACAAGATGGGTGCAGAGATACACAAAACAAAGGAGATTGATACTTGGAGGACATTAGGAGAGAAGAAAAGGACTAGAAGTATCTGCAAAAGGGAAAGGGTGACAAAAACAGGATCGTAAAGGGGGAAAGTGGAGTAGTGGTGCTAGGAAAGTACAGCCAATATTGTCTGATTGATTGTGGTTTTCCTCTTGAAGTGTGTCAGATGGTTAAGGGCTAATGGGCATACGTTCTGGTGAGGGCTAAAAAGGCCTCTCATTAGTACTTTTTGCTTTCCTATAGTCCTGTCATGAAATTGATATCACTTGTGAAAGGGAGACACTAAAATAGAGACAGAGCAGGTGAGTCATGGGAAACTGCAGAGATTGCAGTGGGATGATCTTTACAGTATTAGCGGGAAAAAATCCAGAGAAACCTGCCATCAGTATGTCCTTAGCTCAAGCTTTCAGCTAAGTTTTACAAATACTTACTGTGCCACTTGATACAAATTATGGTAACCATAGACAACAGTATGTTTAGTTTATAATTGTAGGTGCAATAATAAAGATGCTTTGGTGCAGCATAGAAATAGAAAGCAGTAAAGATACTTTCACATCTCTGCCATTAATTAGATTGGGGACCTATCATTGCTAGTTCATAGACTATACATTTGTTAGACCCACAGTGTAAGAGAGAATGGGTTACTTGTCACTTAAGAAAAAGTAAGTATTTCCTGTTGTCTCGTGAAAAATAGCAGAGTATACTCTGCATGAGCAAAAAGCAGTGACTTATTTTCAATGAACAGCTGTCAGCAGAATTTTGAAATTATGAATTATGTCAGTTGTAGCTGGCAGAATAAACACATAGCTGTGCTGTGGAGAAGCTATATCTGTGAAAAATAAATCAAGAGAAAATTAATTAATAGTTAAATTATTGAACCTTTACCACAGTGGAAAGAATCAACCAGCACCCAGCATGGCAGTGGAAGTTATGTCTTGTGCTGTAATTAATTTCTTGTATCTTCAAATTGTTATTGAAATGTATACTTCCCTCACCAGTGTTAAAATGAAACAATATTAAAACAGCAAAGGGAGACACTATTTCATATAATTCATGACCATGTACAAGTGTAGTTCCTATTTAAATGTATAATTAAATCAAATATTTAGAGGGACTAATTTAAAACCACATTTCACTTTTATGAAGTGTTGCTATATGATATGTGCTTCAAAAAACTGTTGTCAAAAAAGACTCTCATCATAGAGATTTCAGTTTGATACATCTAGTTTTGTTCCTCTAGATTATTACCCTCTGATACCTCTTCTATTTGATCTAGATTTGGGTTTCTGCAAGTATTCTTGCACATGCTGTTTTACAGTGAGTATCCAGGCTCCTAATCGCAGGTAAATTTTAGGAACTAGGGAATACTGTCATCAGAAGATAATGAGGAAAGAGAATATATACTTTCTAGTGAATTACTACAGGCAAGCATGGCTGTGAAAGGTAAGAGTTAGCTGCAATGATTCTTGCTGCTATAATGATGGCATCCAGTGGCCCGGATTAGTTGGAGGTGGTGGGAATTATGCAGTCACAGAAACTTTCAAAGGAGCTTTTTGTCTGCAAGGTATACCTTTCCAGTGAAGGCTTTTATTGTTGGCTGAAGGCTGTACCTCCATGTACTGCAGAATTAAGAGGTAGTATGAAGGATCTGTCAGGCCTCAGGTGAGCTTTTCTATTGTGTTTGTCACCAGATGAGGAATCTGACAGTGGATGGGCATTTTGGAACATGGTCGCAGTGGAAACCTTGCACCCATAGTGACGGTGCCAGTGTTGGCTCCTGCCTCTGCAGGACACGTGTGTGTGACAGTCCTGCTCCTCAGTGTGGAGGTTGGCTGTGTGAAGGACCAACCATGGAGATTGCCAACTGTTCCAGGTACACAAAACCATTTCATGTTATATAATTTATGGTGTGAATGTTTTTCACTTAATCAGAATAGAGCCTAACCTTTGAAATCCCATCTGCAAACCACTGCTCCTGTTCTGTGCATGAAACAGCTCTTTGCAATGGCCCCAGCAAATGAGACATTAAAAAGTATCTCTGAGACTTTCTGGAAGAAAGAATGAGCCAAATGGCAAGAAGTGATTTCAAATGCTGTGTAGCAAATACCATTGTCCTCAGTCAATTTGAACAAAAGCTCAGAAGTAAAAAAATCATGCAAGGAAATATCCAAAGTATGATATTATTTCTCAGTCTGTAAGCCATAAAGCTTTTTCTGGAAGTCAGAACTGTTTGCTTTTTTGAAGGTCTCATGTCACAATTGCATTATCCCATTCTGACTTGGGAAAAAATGTTTTCATTGTATCTTTTGGTTGTGTCCTGACATCCAGATCTATTACTAGTTTATATGCCACTCTTTAGCCTCTCTTTTGTCTTCTGTAGGCATGTAACCACTCCCAGAACAGTGAGAGCAGATTATTTCAAAGAGACTCAGAACACTGCCTATTCTGAACTGCAGTAGGAGTTCATGTTTAATACATTATACATACTTTAATTGCAAGATGAATCTTATATACTGTTGCATTCTGCTTATTTTCAGTGATTTTTTCTGGGTTTTGTGTCTGGTTTTTTGTTATCAGGGTTTTTTGGGATTTGGTTTGGTTTTTGGTTTTTAACATCAGAAGCACATCATGGTAGTGGATAAAACTGATTATTCTTCTGCACAAGATAACTGCAAGTTCTGTAAGTGAAAATAGTCAGTGTTAGGTAAATTATTAAAAACAGCAATATAGTATAGAACATCAGATCAAGGGAATTGTGGAAAATAAAAGTATGCTGTGAGATACTGAGCAATCAAACAGCAGCTACTGGCTGTTGGTTTAGAGGGCAATTTGGAACGTGATTTGGGACTTGCTTCATGTAGTACCACTGGCGATATTACACTATTATTTTAGCATCTTACTTCAGTTAACACTGCCGTATTAGTAATTGGTTCCCAGAACCCATGGATCTCCAGATATTTTGTTCATTTTATGACTTGGGTCAGATATTATACTGACAGAGACCTTACGGTTTTTTGCCTCTGTTACCAGTGATAGCTGATTGTTTTTTCAAAAGCTTTTTTTTATATGTTTTTGATCCTTATAGCCCTTATAATAGCAAGATACCAAGATAAGTGGAATTTAAATTGGTAAAATTTGTGATAAATTACTTGAATTATCTTATATAATTTTCATTACTTGATTTAATTAGTGTGGCAGTATTGTAACTTTTATGTTGAAACCTCAAGAATTCATTATACTTTACTTTTATTTTTCTTGATTTCTGTTTCTCTTTTACCAATACAGAAACTACAAACTAGCCATCAAAAGGCTTTGGGAGCTGCTGAAGCACATTGGTTTTTTCTTAGGACAGGATATGAAATTCCTTTTGAGATGTTTGGTCTACTGTTGTTTTTTTTTGACTAGTATGTATTGGGGAGTGACAGGAGTGTCCTTTCCAAAAGTGCACAAATGCAGTGTACAGCATGCAAATTCTGGTAGCTTTTTTGTTATATAGCAAGGTATTGACACCTTATCAGAGTATCCTCTTGAAATTGTGAATTAAAGTATTTTGATGCTTACTTATTACTTTTTTTCCTTTAGAATCATACAGGTTCGAAAAGACCTTTAAGATCATCAAGTCCAACCATAAACCCAGCACTGCAAAGTCTGCCCCTAAAACGTGTCCCTAAACAACACATCTACATGTCATTTAAATTCCTCCAGGGATGGTAACTCAACTGCTTCCCTAGGCAGCCTATTCCAGTGCCTGACAACCGTTTTGTTGCAGAAATTTTTCCTAATAACCAGTCTAAACTTCCCTTGGCACAACGTGAGGCCATTTCCTCTTGTTCTATTCCTTGTTACTTGAAAAATTGACACCTGCCTCTCTACAACCTCCTTTTAGATAGTTGTAGAGAGCAATAAGGTGTTCCCTCATTCTTCTTTTCTCCAGGCTTTAATCACTTGTCTTTCAAAAGAGGTACTAAAAATCAACATTTTAATCTCCCTGAAAAAAAAGACTCACAAAATATAGTTGGAACAATATGCAACTAAAAGTTCTCTTCAGAACTTTGATACAGAAGTTTGGAGATGAAGTTTACTCAGGATAAAGTAACCAAAACTAACCACTTTCGTGTCTTTGTACTTTACTTTTTCTGCATTGGGGTCATTTTAGAAGTCGCTGATAACAAAGCATAGAATATGGAAGGATTAGAGCACCTTTATTTAGTACAATATTCTTTAAGAAATGGAATGGGATGCAGGATTTATGACTTCTACAGAAATATTAATGGGCCAGCTTCTGCTGACAGTCACACCTAATCAGCCATTCGCTATGTATAACAGATGACAGAGCCTGAGCTTTTTATTCTACCAGAAATGGAGGCTGGACACCATGGACTTCTTGGTCACCTTGTAGTACCACTTGTGGAATAGGCTTTCAAGTTCGTCAGCGTTCGTGCAGCAACCCAACCCCTCGGCATGGAGGACGCGTCTGTGTGGGACAGAATCGTGAGGAGAGGTGAGTTATCTTTTTTCCTGCTGTCTGTTTTAATTTCTTCTGCTCAGCTTTATTCCACAGGGCATTTTCTTCTTTACTTGTCTTGTTTTCTTGTTCCTTTTCCTTTCACTCACCCTTTAACTCCACTGCAGCACAGCAGCAGTATTCCCATTAGCAAGGCTGTGGGTCTGCAGCAGTTCTTTCATCTTTCACTTAGCTGCATCTCTCCTGAGCCAACTGAGAGCTCCTGGTAGTGCCAGAGAATTGTGCTGAAACAATGTGCTGCTGTCCCTTGAGACCCTGAATATTGATTCTCCTTGAAAACTGATTGCAATGTGTTTGAGTTGTAACTCTCTCAGACTCAAGACCTGGAATCCAGAGCAAAATATAGTAAGGTCACAACACTGTGTTACTGATGCTGTGAGTTCATATTTTTTCTGCCTTCAATAAATTAAGCATCTATATAACATGAAGTTTCAAGGACTTTGTTTTATATTCAATAAATATAATATACCTTGAACTCAAATATCTTTTGGTAAGGTTTCAGGTTTCTTTTTAATTGTGTCTGCATATATTAACTCCTGAGCTATTAAGTCAGCTTGGATTTTGATTTCACCATCTACTGTTTTGGCACTGAGTTGGGTATTTTGATACTAGCTCAGAATGTAAATTTCAGACCTCTGGTTCGATTTTACATGTCTCTTAATTTGTAATCTCTGGGTTAGAAATTTTAATAGGAATTAAGTATTTATTTAAATCAAACCAGGGTATATTCAGATAAACTGCAACTCTTAGATGTTGTTTCCCGAGGCATGCCAAAAAGCCAGACAGCAGAAGACTGGTGTTGGTGTATGTTTCCACTCAATATGACTTGCAGCTTACTTCAGTGTTTCTGTATGAATGATTTAGTATCCTATATCGCTGTTGGATGAAAACAAGATTCAGTAACCTTTATAATGAGTTTTAGTGAGGGATTTAATTAAACATCAATTGTGGCATTTCTTCAGGTGAAGCAGTTCTGTTGAAGGGAAGTTGCATCATACATTTTTGTATTAACAGATCTTCAGGGACTTGGTCTTTCTATCTCTAAATATAAAGGATCAGTATCACACAACACGCAAACACTTCTTGCTGTTTCAGAGTCATGAATCTCTGCCATTTCATCACAGAGGAGAGCAATTTGTTAGTTTGTAAATTGCTTTCTGAAAATAGGTTGCCCAGCCAAAAAGCCATCACTGCCAAATGTAAATTATATCTACTGTTACATAGCTCTGTACCAGCATAAAGCATATAGCTAAGGTAAATTCACCTGCAAATGTGAATGCATATTCAGTTTGAGAGTATTTGTTCATGCTTTAAGAGCTAGATATTCGTCTAGGTTATATTTGTTTTAGTTCATGAATGAGGTACCTCATGAATGTATCAGGCAGCTCTGTGCTTGCTCGTTGTTCCCTTGAAATCAATGACTATATTTACCAATCTAAAGTGTTGCAGATAAGTTGATTTGCTAATAAAAGGGTGTGGAAAACAGTTGAGAGAGAGCTGCAAAGACTCATATTACAAAGCAAATTTGCCTTGTAGAAATAGGTCAGAAGTGCAGCTGATACATGTTTAGAGAGAAGATGGAGAGGGAGTAAAAATAGTATTTCAACAAAATTTGCTAATCAGATACAATTATTTTGTAGTTAAAACTCCAGATGGAAGACATCCTGATCAATTTTTTAGGGGCTTAAACATTTATGTTTTTTCCTTTATGAGAATCATTCACCAAGGTTGCTATAAAACTCTTTATGTTTTCGTTTATAGAGTGTAGTGTCCTGTCTTGATTTTTTCATTGGGTGAAAATGTTTCTCCCCTGCTTTCTGTGGAAGGTGCTGTGGATATGGGCTGTTTAAGTTCACTGGTCTCCCTCCTATCTGTGCAGAAATGAGGGTCATTAGAATGAGAATCCCTTCCTTTCAATGAATGTGGTTATCTTTTATTACATAGAAGAAAAAAAAAAACAGGAAGAAGAAAAAAACATGGCAAATCAGAAGTACATAAATTAATTGGCTGCAGATGAGGAGTAAACCTGAAAACCCTGGACATTTTTGGGTGTAAAAGAAGATTAGAAGCAGTACATATTGTCCCCCTTTCTTGGTACACAGTCATCTAGCAGATATTCAGAGCTTTTCGGCTTGTTTCCATGAGAACGAAGAACAGCTGAGAGTCAAGTGCCTGCTCTGTGTGGCAGTGCTTGATTCCAAGCAGTGCAAACAGGCCCGGTCCCCTTCAACAGAGCAGATCAAACAACACAAGGCTTTGGGCTGCTTGCACTCCCGTGGCTGTCTTACCTGCTGGGAAGTGTGTGCTCCCATCATCCTTGCTTTTTCTGCTCCTTCCTCTTCTTCCAAATAAGCCCCTGGGAGTGCATGCCCTGGCCTCTACCCCCTTCTACAGCCTTCTGAGTGGGGATTTCTGTTGATTTTGAATCCCAGTGCAGTAAGGCATGTGCGTGCATGATGTGTCTGCCTTCAATTAAAGGAATCCAACATTCCCATCAACCTCAGCATGGTGTGCTTCCCAGTGAATCACCAGCTGGTAATCATGAGTTTGTTTTTCTTAAATGCATACTAGTATAATAAAGTTCAAAACTGGGAGTGATATGTTTGAAATAAATACCACTTCTTTGTGAAATGAAAAAGACACATTTGTAAGTGTCATGAAACTACCCTGTGGTACTCAATGCTGCATGGCAACACTGAAGTAAATTGGTGTTTTACTAAATGTTGAGATTTTCATAGGAACAAGAAGAGTAATTTCTGTTGTACTGGAATTGACCGAAGTTAAAAGTTTAAAAATTACTGTAAGAGAACTAGTGGTTGTGGACACAACTGTACAAAGAATATTCTCCCTTCCCCCAGTATGACAATTCCTTTATGAGGGCATTTGAACTTGGATTCACCACAAGGGTATATGGGAAGGGTCACTGTACAAAACCCGCATGTCTCTAGGCTGTTCTCCCTTCTGACCTCATAGCAGTTAGATTAGGGGAGAGGGCAGTGGTTTCACAGATTCAAGTTTCTTGCATTGCTTGTTGAATTACTGTAAAATGCTAGCCCTGTGTGTCGTGAGAAAAAAATTAAGAGGGGAAGAAAGAGCAAAAGGGAAAAAGAATTGCTGAGTGACTTGAAATGCAGCCAAGAAGAGATATAATGAAACTTGGCTTCAAGCCCCGTGCACAGCTCTCAAAGATCAATTGCAGGGATGTCTCTAGCTGTGAAAACATACCTGGTATTTTCAGAGGCTGGCTGGCTGAAATGAAAATAAGACTCTACTTGTATGCTGCATTGTTTTGGGTTTTTTCTTTTCCTTTAAAAAAGGGAAAAATTGACACTCAATTCTGTTGTTGTCTTTAACAAAAAAAAAAAATAATCCTAAATGGAAGTATGTTGCATAGATATTTTAAGGCTTTTAACAGTTTCATCTTGTAGGGTCAAGTTCATCTTTATATAGTGTTGGTTAACAGAATTGCCAACCTTTGAATTGCCCACTGTGTCAGTTGTTAGTTGTTTTTTTTTGCCTTCTGCTTAATTGAGAGAGCAGGTGATAGGGCACATGGACACAAAAAAATCCACTATATAGTGGCATGAATCTCGTTTAAGTGAGATTTTTCACACCTGACTTCAAGTGTCCGTGAATGTAGAGTGCTTATGTGTGAGTTAGGTGTCTGTCATTATGGTCTTCAGAAAACTAGTCAATACAGTCTGTGGAGAACAGAGTGATTCGTCTCCTTCTACTGTATATTTCTAAAATTGGTTGAATTAATCATTCTAGTTTCCATAGCTTTACTGACAAAATTTCCGTTGGCTGTCATGAGAGCTTAGATGTCTGTCTCCCATGCAGTCTTTATAGTCAACAGAGAAAAAATCAGTAGTATATTGAGGGCTGTATTTCTATGACTTACATTAGACATTTACTTTAGGGTGACATAAATAATGCTTTTAAAAGGGTTGTTTCTTTCCATGACCTGTTGCTCAAGTGCTCAGGTTTAGATGACTGCTTCATTTATGGACAGCTATACTATACGTGCCAATATTTTAAGGTGAGATGAGTCCCACCCTTAATTTTACTTTTTACATGGCTGAATATCAGTAATCGTCAACTTCATGGCAGACTTGCTTTATTCTGTGTGTGTGTCCCAAGTTAATTTAAGACATCTCCATTAAGAACTAATGAAATTATGCAAAAATTGTATTTGTTTGACTACATAAATGGTGATGTTACATCTATGTTTCTGTGGTACACATTCTCAACAAATGATCACAGAGACAAACTATCACAAACATTTACATAAATGACTACATTTGGCAAAGAACATGTGCAGCTGTTGAAGTTTTGGGGGAGAATATCCAGGCACAGAATATTCCTGTCCATCTTTAGCAACAGCGCGATATGGATGGTGAATTGCAAATATTCAACATGCAGGAGGAAAAAGTAGTAGTTTATGTATATGCTACTGCTGAAAGACATTTACTCAAATCCCACACTGAAGAGTTCTTAGATAGCAGATTCATAAATATGGATGATTTGGGTGAGTTTTTCCCCCCCCACTGTTTACTGTTAAACAGCAGACAAGGTCAATACTAGCTGTTAATAGTTTCCCTAACTATTCAGAAACACAAAAGTAAATGTCACTCTCCTATTTACTCCTATTCTGAGCTTTTAAATTTTGATGTAGTTGCTAAGACCTAGGGACATATTCTGAATCCCAGGCTCTAGCATGTGTGACACACCTACCTTTGTATATAACACATGCAAACATTTTTCCCCCATAGAATTACGAATGTGCACATTCCTTGGTAATGAAGAAATAGACCTTCTAAAAAAAATAAATTAAAAGTAAAAGTGGTTGTGGTTATTCTTGTTGAAAATGACGGTTTATACTGTTATTTCTCATTTTGTAGAAAATGGATTAGAGGCAGTTTTCATTGCAGGAGAGTGCAAAGTGATGGAAACTTGTTCGAAGGGCAAGAAGACAGTGGATTTTGGATGGCTGGTGTAAAAAAAATAAAAAAACATTGTAACAGATTTATTTGCTTGTTCAGGACAGTCAGTAGTAGCCACCCAGCTGCACCTGTAAAATATTAGAGCACTCCTTCAGGATCATCTGTTTTCTGAATATCTATCAAGGTTCTGTTTTATCTGAAATAGCAGCGTGGTCTCTTTAAGAGCCCCAGTGACACTTGCTGGTGGCCCAAATGCTTTGGAACTGTGAGTCCTTACTAAGCATCTTATGCCAGAGTTATTGAATGACAGGCTCAAAAAATTAGGAAGCTTAGGTTTTTACAAAAAAATGAAAAAACTCATTAACAGTTGGGACCCTCCCACATATACATATGTCTTGTTACAATAGTGATGGCTCAGTAGTAAAATATCCCTGCTTCCCTCAGTAACCCAGTAGGCTTCTGAATCAGTTTGCAGCCCCTGGGAAATCCTTCAAAGATTATAATAGCTAAAAATCTCCTTGAAAAGATAGAGTAAGAACATTATGAAAACAGTACAGTTCTTTATGACTAGAATCTATCTTTTAGCTTTTATTGTGACCATAAAAGTGGAGACACTGTAGAAAGCAAAACGAAAGTTTAGCTCTCTGAAAAAAGAGAGGATGGATCCTAATCAGTGCTTAGCTGGAGACTGATAAAAGGCTGCCTGCACAAATGGTTACCTCCCATTTGTTTAACTCACTAATGCCCCAGATATGTTGCCACAATTGTTTTTAATAAAGTAGTTGCCAATCTTGCTTACCTGCTTGCAGTACTATAGATGGTTGTATCACATGGGCTGTATAACAGCACTGAATGAAGCAAACAACTGCTTCGCCCATGCAATTACGGCCTAAAAAAATCTCAGGTGTTTAAACACCCTGTGCAGTGTGACAACTGTTAGTTCAGTGCTTTATGAATAGAGAAGCTCTTTGTATAAAATATTTCTCTGTACAAACAGGTATCTGAATAATTCAAATGAAGGACTTTTGGGGGAGGTCTTGTCTTGGTACTAAATAATTTCTTTGCCTCCTTTCTCGCCTTTTGTCACAGGTACTGCAACGAGCATTTGTTGTGCCCCCCTCATGTGTTTTGGACAGGCTGGGGCCCATGGGAGCGCTGCACTGCGCAGTGTGGAGGAGGGATCCAGGCACGGCGTAGGACATGTGAAAATGGTCCTGACTGTCCTGGCTGCAATGTGGTAAGTAATTCTCAGATTTCTCTTCAGCAAACACCTATGACCATGTGCCATGGATGTCTCTATGTCCATAGGGCATCCGTGTGTGTTTTTGTGCTCTGCCCATAACAAGACACACCAGAGGTTTTTTTGTCTCTGTGTTGCTTGTGTGTGCTGAAATTCACACAGTTTATAAGTTTATAAGTATAAATTCTAAATATGTAAGGAGCCAATACATTAATACAGGGAACCACCAGGAAGTGCTCAAGTAAGCTTGAATAGAGAGAGTGATCTTAGCATGGCAGCAGCCTAACAGTTGTCAGGCTTTGAAACTACAGTGAGACAGTTTTGAATGAATAGAAGTTTATGAAGAGAAACATATGAGAAAGCATGTAAGGGCTTCTTCTTATATCTGAATAAATATAGTTGGTCAGTTTTATGTGATGGGAACATCAAAATGAGACACTGTTTTCTTGAAGGTGAATGAGATGACGTGTGGTAGTATATGTGTGAAGGAAAGAAATGTAGCAGAGGTGTGTAGAGAGCAGGGTGACAAGTTCACTGCAGTACTCTGTGTGAGTATTCCTGAATGGATAATACTGTCAAAGCCAAAGGAAAGAATATTACTGCAGGACAATGAGAAACTGAAGCAAAGTCTTAGCAAGTGTAGGTGAATATCAGATGAACCTTGGGGTTCATGAGAATTTGAATTCTAGTATTGGATTGTTGTTGAAAGGGGTATTTTGTAGAAAGCATGAAATGGGCAAAAATTTAGAATGGTCAAAAACTGCAGGAGACAGATCCTGCTGATGAATGGCAGATGGTCTTGTTCACCTCCCCAGTGACCAAGAATAAGCACAGCTCAAAGGAAAAATGAGTTTGGTTTTATCCATGTTGTATTTAATTACCAGGCCTAATGTTCCATACTAAGAAACATGTACTCATTTATTTTTTTTTCCAGAATATTAGAGAGGCAGAAAAAAGCAAAACAATTTATTTTTTTTTTACATATTAAACCAATTTTTACATGCCTTCATTTCATAGAATAAGCTTAATTCTGAGGTTTGGCATCATCTGTAGTCTATTTGTTAGAGTGGCAGTAGTTCAATACTAAAGAAAGGGTAATTTATTACCTTTTTCTGATTTTAAGGTTTTGTGCATTTTCCCCAGATTTGTTCTTTTTTTAACATGTATCTTGATGGTAGAATTGCATTTTCAGTAAATTGAAAGCATCCAACAGGTTTGTTCTTGTCTTTCGGATGAGCTTTAGGAGTTAACATAATAACTTAGAATTATACCTAGTTTTGCAAAATATTTGTCTCCCCCTGATGGTACCCAAAAACCAGCAGACATATGGTCTAGATTTATTGTTAAACCTTCTTGACTCGCATAGAAAAGAGCATGGTCTGAAGGTTTTCTGTCTCAGTCATCCCTACTAGTGTTTGTGAATGAAAGCAATATTTTGTTTCGCACAGAATCTTCCCATATTTTGAAATAAAAAATGTGTAGCTCTAATTTTATGGGGAACTCTGTGAGAAAAGTAGGAAAACCCTTAGTGTAAAAATTTCTTAATTATAATTGATTTGAGAGTAATGTTACTGGATTTTGTGGTTTATTACCAGTTTTTGCATACTGTCTTGTCTGTGTCACTAAACAGTTACCAATTCAGTTTTGGGATTTTTTTATTAGCTGAAAAATTTTTGTGTTGATGCTTTCAGAAAAGGACTAAGTTTTGGAGTACATAGTTGTCTTGCTACACTTAGGCACCAATGGAGACCAAACTAAGGTAGAACTCCTTTATAAACCCTCGTGTTCTTAGAAGACAAGGACTCAGGTATACGTTTCTGTTCTGGTTAAGTTTCAGTGAAATTTAACCTGAAGTTGCTTGTCTTCAGTGAAAAATTTTGCAACTGTAGTAGGACCTTGTCAGTAAAGTACCTGGGGAAAAAAGTATTTTATTTCTTCAAAGAGGTTGTTTCATTAAGGTAGGAAAGAGCAATATGAAATATGTTTATGCCTTCTTATGGTTGTTGAATAGATGAAATATTTATATTAATAAAATCCTAATGAATAAGGAGTATGAAAACTCAAAACATGTTTATTCAGCAAAGCTTCTTCTGCTTCAACCAGATTTGTGCTTTTATTGTTGTAGGTATGTATCCAACAAAATAATTAGAATTATGAATTTTTAGTGTAGTGAATAAAGAAGAAATTATTCTGCATTAGTACGACTAATTTTCCATCTATGCTGATTGTAGTGATACTAAACTTAGATGATGAAAGAGATTTACTGAATTTAATTTGTCTTTAAAACCTCTATTCTGAGTGTTTCAGAACACTTGGAAAGCTAAATGATCTTGGGAAAAGTCACAATGACATTGGTAGTAATCTATACTGTCTGCTGGGTGGCTGGTCTGGAGTGAAAGGTGTTATTAGCCAAACCTTCACCAAGTCAATTAAAGGCATAGCTGAAAATAGACTCAAGCACTTTAAATGCCCAGTTCTCTCATTCAACCATTACATGATAGCTTTAATCTAAAGGGAGTCTCTCTGGGTTTCTTATTTACCTTCAGTGAGGATGAACTCTGGGGAACTTTGAAAATGTTTGAATGGCATGAGTTGCCATAGGTCTTCTGCAGCTGTATAGTTCAGAGTCTGTGGTCAAAACTTGTATTAAAAAACATTGTGAAAGAAAAATGTGTGGACAGAGGACTGGAGAACATATTACAGACTAGATCGATGGGCCAAGGTAAATTGTAAGAAGTTCAACAAGGCCAAGTGCCAGGTCCTGCACTTGGGCCACAACAACCCCATGCAATGCTACTGGCCTGGGGAAGAGTGGCTGGAAAGCTGCTCAGCAGAAAGGGACCTGGGGATTCTGAGTGGTAGATGGCTGAATATGAGCCAGCAGTGTGCCCAGGTGGCCAAGGAGGCCAACACCATCCTGGCCTGTGTTAGAAATAGTGTGGCCAGCAGGACCAGGAAGGTGATTGTCCCTCTGTACTCAGCATTGGTGAGGCCACACCTCAAGAACTGTGTCCAGTTTTGAGCACCTCAATACAAGAAAGTAATGGAGGTGCTGGAGCATGTCCAGAGAAGGTCAACAAAGCTGCTGAAGGGCCTTGAGAACAAGTCTTATGAGCAGCAGCTTAGGGAGCTGGAACTATTCAGTCTGAAGAAAAGAGCCTGAGGGGAGACCTCATTGCCCTCTACAACTACCTGAAAGGATGTTGTGAAGAGGCAGGTGCTGTTCTCTTCTCACAAGTACCAGGTGATAGAACAAGAGGGAATGGCCTCAAGCTGTGCTAGGGGAGGTTTAGACTAGACATAAGGAAGAACTTTTTCACCGAAGGGGTTGTCAGACATTGGAACATGCTGCCTGGGGAGGTGGTTGAGTCACCATCCCTGGATGTGTTTAAAAGTCTAGTTGTGGCCCTAGGGGATATGGCTTAGTGCTGGACTTGATAGTAGAGTAGTGTTGATGTTGGACTTGATGATCTTTTCCCAGGTCTTTTCCGACCTAAGTGATTCTATGATTATGTGATTCTATGATAATAACTATGTTAGGCTTCATTTATTCTTGAAATGAAGTGTTTGATGCATCAGAGGTGTAGGGTGGACTGAGTGCTGTCTTGGGACTCCTTCCAACTATGCTGATGTTTTGTTTTTAGAACAGTTTTTTAATGAGACGTTGGAGGAGAAAACGAACAACAACTGTTTTTATAAAGCTTAAGAAAGGAAGTCTTACAGCTTATTTGCCAGCAGTATTAGGCAACCAGTTTTTATGTTGCAGGAGGATTCACTTCTTATGTTTTTCAATCTGTAACCAGGCTGTGAGATTGCATCATAGGCAATCCTGATCTGTTTAGCTGTTCTTATTTTGCATCTTATACTATATTTATGGACGTTGTCTGTGACTACCTAATGATTTATACCATATAATGATTACTAAGCATTTGTCCTTCCTTTTAGTTTAATTGTATCTCTTGTAGTCTTTATATGTCATAGCAGGGATCTACTGCCCGTGTTTTGCTTTTTGCATGTTTCTCATCAGTTGGTTCCTTGCGTTTATCTATCTTGCAGCAGAAATCAACCAAGATACTTGAATATTTTTATCAATACTCAGCAGAGAGTTCCCTGCAGTTATTGCAAACTCAGCGTCTTCCAAAACAATTACAATAATTTTTATTTATTTTTATTTCTAAAAATATTCCAATGAGAGAAAAACACAATGATATTTTAAAGGTGCATTGCTCGCTGAAGTGCACTCACTACCTGAATATAGATGCCCAGAGATTTGATACTGAAAGCATTTACACTAAATGTAGAAAAGCATAAATTGTTATGATATAGGAGAATTAGACCTCAGAGACTCCTAAAGATCAAAAAGATGAAGCTCAAAATAAAAATGTGGAGCCATAAGGACCTTTCAAGGTCTTTATGTTAATCAAAGTTAGTAAAGAATTCTTGAAATTGTCTAATAAGATATAGGACCATCACAGGCAAATTTAAGAGGAGCTAAAATCTGATGATAGGAAGCTTTAGTGGATCATGTGCTAGAGAAGGAGCTGGGGAATTATGTGGACTGTGCTAGTATTACCCAGAGGACAAATAGCTTCAGATTTTACAGCGTGCTCAGGTAAGTTGTACATTGACTTCAGAAAATGCTGCTTTTCCCCTGAGATACATAATCTTCGTTGAATTTGCCTCAGGCCAGTAATAAAAACTAAGGTTTTATTAAAAATTATTGCTAGAATAAGAAATCTAGTTTGAGGCTCAAGTTAAGCAACATGCTTTATGTGTTTCTTTCTGTGTTCTTATTTCAGACATGCTAACATATGCATTGATTTTAGTTCTTGTAATGGGAGACTGGTGAAGTGTGTATACTTTCCAGATACCATAACAAAGCAAGCTGGGTTTTGCTGTGGAATAAAGAAGTATTTTTTTGTTTTTTCTTAGTAGTAGCTGTTACTGTTACATTCATCTTTTTTTTATTTATTATTATTTCAATGTTTCAGAAGTGTACTGAACACAAAACTTTGGGAAGAAAAGCTATCTGTATTCTAAAGTTTCTGTTATGACACAGCATGAAAAAAACCAAACTTCTTGGAAAAACAAATGTCAGAAATGCTTTCTTTCATTAAGTTTGTAAAGCATATTTGAAGATGGAAGGTTTTCAGAAGTAATTTATCCATCAGAACGAACAGAGACTGCCTTTAAAATACTTGACATCTCACAAAACAACCTCCAAATTCCTCGTCTCGAGAAAAGGCATCAGAAAAGAAGATTGCTATTATGTTTTTTTTATGGTTGTTTTTGAAGTTTCCATTTGACCTCTTTGAGTTCAAGAAAACTAAAATAATGCCAGAAAACATGTTCTCACAAGCACAAGTTACCAAAAACTATACTTTTTGCATTTGACTCTTCTTACTTTTCTAGTCCTTTTTCCTGTTTATAATGTAAACTCACTTGAGTATTAGTTTGGTTTTGTATGTTGTGAAAGTTTAGCGAAGTACAGCCCGTCTTCTTTTGAGGCTGCCTATGCTATTACTATTATAAGCAATGAAAGAGGGTAAAACAAAAAAAATCAAAATCAGAAGAAATAGTTTGAGAAAATGCAAACACATATTGATTAATGGTACCATGCAGTGCTCAGCTTAGTACAGTGAGTTATCAACTTGGCATGCATCGCCAAGGTAAATGTGGAATAGAAACTGGTTGAACTGATGTGCATATATATCCAAATGTGAGGCGTTTAAGCTAGTCGTTAGCTATTCTAGTAATAATTTTGCTGTTTGAGTTATTTTCAAAAAAGGGGCTAAACTGTAAGTTGTTTGCTTTCTTGCCTAAAACAGAGCAGTGCGAAACATCCATTTTTTAGAGGCATGTAATTTTAAAAATAATTTAAAGCTGAGAAATAAATCTTCAGCTGCTGGAAAACTGTCCCCATGCCTCTAAAAGCAATTTAGTTCAATGTGTGACAATTGACACTGACTGCAGTCCTGTTTTGAGATTCCTGTAGCAAGCTCTTTAAGGGACTTATTTCCAAGTTGTATACAATAACTTATTTCATCTACCAGCGCATTTGATTTGAAGCCTCTTTCAAATCTAGTTAGAAGGGTTCTCCAAAGTGAGTATTCTTATATTCAAGAAGTTTGCCTTGGATATAGGTGCACTTGTGATACAGATGATGTGTGTTTTATTCAGAAGTCCAGATCGTATTTAAAAACATAACTGTGCAAAAAGCTCTCATGGCTTTGGATGTAGGGGACAGCCAATGTGTCGTTCAAGGTCAGATGATAGCCAAGTGCCTTATGGATTCATATTGATTAGAGATAGGGGACCAAATTTGCTACGTCCAAAATTTGCCACACTGCTTATTAAAATATCAGTCTCACCATGGTGTGTCCTCTCACAGTTATTGCTATTTGCTGTGTTTTACTTTGGCTCCAATGCTGTAGCTGTAGCCTTTGTTATTGTTACTTAGATGTAACCTTACAAAGGGCTATATGAGGCTCTGTGTTTGAATTGTGATCATTACTGTATCTGATAACCACGGAGGGCAGAAACATCTGAAATGTCTTTCATGTTGCACCCAACAAGCACAGCGTTGTGCTCAAGGACTCAGCATTATGAGACAAGAACTTCTACTTCCCTTTGACTCAGCTGTTTTTTGAATATGAATGAAAAAGGAGAAAGATATTTAGGAAGAAAAGATGTTGGGTGCTGTCATTTTGTGCTGCACTAAGTTTAGAATTCATTAACGAGCAATACTGAAGCTGGGGGATACTTCCTGGGGATTTGTACTTCATCCAGCCTGAGATTTTTTTGTTGCTGGGGACCTAGAACATTCATTTATCTCTGGAAAGTAATCCATGATTCTGTCTCTGAACACCTCAAAATCAAAACAAAAAGTAGGTGTCACAGTTTAGCATTTTTTTGTGAAGTAGTAAGGCTTTCAGGATCATACTGTAGTCTGTCAGGTATTCTGCCTGTAAGGAACCCAGTCCTCCATTGTAACTGTGTGATTGAAGGATGGTCTTAGATAACAAATGGCATTGCACAAGTTGCATGAAAGACAGTAGCTCAGTAGAGGATAAAAACCTAAATTAGTTCCCACCTTGAGAGACAGAGTTGCATCTGAGACCCTTATTTGGTTCAGGTGTCAGCAGCTGCTAGTCACTGAGTGTACATGTTAGCACACCTGTACCTTGTGGCTAGCCACTGCATATCTTTCAGTTTTTAGCAGTAGGATTGCTAAGCCCTACTGACAGGAGGTATGGGAAGGCGAAATGAGAGAAGGAAAAAAACTTAAACTTTTGAAATACCAACTTGTAGGAAATCAGGCTTCACTAGTTCCAGTGCTTATGGATCTACTTATTTAGTATGTGTAGTATAGCTTTATTAGAGATATAAGTAGTATTACCATGAAATCAGAACTGACATAAACAGGGAGAATTGTATAAAAAAAAATAAATAATAATACACAGACATATCAGGAGACTCAGGAAATGGGTAATTTTGTTGCAATTGAAATATATTTTATAATTTATATTTATATATCCAAATTCAAATAAAAGAGAAAAGTGATGTGGGTAGAGAAGTGCTGTTTTACCTGATCGCTGATTTTTCAAACTGCTGAACAAATTTAGGGTAAAAAATTATGTAGATGTAAATGGAAAGTGAAGTGCAATCCGTTAAGATATTACCAACACAGACCACTTCATAGCTCTCTGGTGTTTTTCTTCAAAGAAGTAATAGGAGGTTTTGACAATCAAAATCAAAATTATATTATATTAAATTTGTGGCACATCGTTACATAAAAAGGTCATCATTGGAGTGATACATTATCTTATTATACTTACTACACTATTACTGTACTTAAAAGATGCATAAAATTAACTGGACAAACCAGTGAGTTGTTCTGGAAAGGAAAACATCAAATTATTAGCAGGTTACTCTAGATTTCCTGAATTGATGACTTTAGAGAGATCTTATTTATTAGTGTTCGTAATAATTTTGGCGGACAAATTTGGATCATGTTTGCTGGTGATCTGAAGTTGTGGAGTACCATCAATATGAAGGTTGATTTGCATGTCATATAGGAGGCATTACATGTCTTTGAGGTCTGAAGTAATAAGAGTGAAATGAGTTGTATCGTAAGTGTGAAGTCATGAACTTAATATAAAAATAGCAGAAACTTGCACTCTATTTGAAGTACAATGAAAAAACAAAAAAAGAGAATGACTCTGGTGTGTGAGTTGTTTATAATACTAGCTAGAAGCCAGGACAGTTATGCAGCAGTGAAAAATGTAGGCTCAGTTTTAACATTTTTGATTTTTCAAAGTTATTGTGCAATTGCCATCAAAATGGGAAAAAAGAGTGCATGAAGCATGGCCTTGAAAACTACCTCAGAAACATGACAGAGATGTTACATAAAATGCTTACTGTTCTTAAAGGATATGGCAAGTGGAAGAAGTGAGCTGAGCCCTAGAAAATGTCCCAAAGAAAGACAAATGTTTCAAAGTCTGATAAATCAAGAGTAGACAGGGTTCTACTGTATGGATTAATATATAAATTAATTATAGTTTTAGAGAGGGAACACTGGGATGACAATGTACTCTGTATTGTAATATACTGAATTTTAAGGAAATATTAACCCAATCAAGGCAATTAATTTCTATGCAGGACATTGTTAAATAGTGTAACTTGGTGCAAGAAATTGCTAAGGCTTGAATCGTAAGACTCCAAAAGGTACCACAACTGAAACTGTGTAGGATATGAGGATGAACTAGAATGATAATAGACACAAAAGACATAGCATTTAAGGTAGCATTATAAACCACATTTTAAAGATTTAAATATTTTTATTAATATTAGCAATCAGATCCCCATTGATCAAGCCCATCCAGGTCCTTCTGCAGAGCCTGCCTACCCTCAAGCACATTGTCATTCCCACCCAACTTAGTGTCATCTGCAAACTTACTAAGGATGAGCTCTATTCCCTCATCCAAGTCATCAATAAAGATGTTAAACAGGAGTGGCCCCAGCACTGAGCCCTGGGGGACACCACTCGTGACTGTCCTCCAACTGGATTTAACTCCATTCAACACAACTCTTTGGACCTGGCCGTCCAACAAATTTTTTATCCAGCAAAGCCCTCTCAATACCCTTGCGTATATCCCATCTGGCCCAATAGACTTTATATGTCTAAGTGGTGCAGCAGGTTGCTAACCATCTCTAGGATGCATGAGAAAACTTGCAAGTTACAGCTTGACATACTAATCTCCGAAGAGTGAATATTTCTGCAGAGATCTAGGAGATCCTAAATGCCTTCATGGTCCCTAAGGATACCCTCAGTGACAGGTCTTTGTGCAGTTCAAGCTGCCGTGCAGGTGTCCAGGCATTTCTTCCACAACATGCCAGCTAGGATCCTGGGCATTGAGGAGTATTGAGGAGAAGCAGGCTGTATCAGAGATCTTGTTTGAACCTCTCATTTTCTTAATGAATTAGAAACAAAAAGGAAACATAATTCTCTCCCTAGATCCTGTGGCACTGAAGCTACTTCACCGATGATGAAGGCTGCATTGCCAGGGGCCAGGTCAGATACAAGACTGTTACGCAGCCAACATCTGTGCAGTATTCAACATGAGACTCTTCTGTATGATTGCTCCTTTACTCATAAGCAACCCCATTTTTAGTACATTCAGCTTATTTATAAACATAGTGGCAGATTCCAGGATTCTTCATTTACACATTAGTGCTTATGAGGACAGTGGGTACAGCTCAAATCTGCATTGTGGGAGTTCAGATAGTGTGGTTCTGTCAGTTTTCTGTTCTGGTAATGTCATACTGTTGATGTACCTCTTATTAGCAAAAAAATAATTTCCCACATATGATTTATTCTCTCCCATCCCAATGAACACAAGTTGTATGAAAAACATGAGAGTTAGTCAACAGACCCACATCTGTCAGCATAGCCTGACTTAGCTAAGTCTTTTCACAGCCTTGAATGACACCAGCCAGCAGAAATCCAGCGGGTGTATCTGGCTCTTACTCTATCCAGAAAACCAGGACCTATAATCCTGCTTTAATCTGAAATGGAGCATTCACTCTATTTAAAGCATAAAAAGAGATTCAGTCAGAAATTTCAAACATTTTCGGGCAGTTGCTCACAGAGCTGGAATTATGGTACATGCTTTCACATAGGAGCACATAACCCTCTTTGCAAATTCACTAAGCTGCCTATTAAAAGTAGTTAATTTGTATGTCCTATTCCTTATTGAAAAGCTGATTCAGAATCCCCACTCACATATTGAATATTCACATTGCATTTGTGTGAGATAGCTTGGCAGCATAAGTATTTTGTTAAAGATCTTTTAAAGTACTTAGAAAAGAAAGTAATATCAGTGCATATAATCTTCTTCTGAAATGGAAGGCTGAAAGGAATATTAAACATAAAGTGAAATCTAGCATCAGCAATTTGGTATGAGATATAAAAATGATCCATTACACAAAATGCAAGAAAAAAAAAAGCAAATTATGAATTATAGGAATTAACCCATCAAAAACCTTGCTGGGGTCATAGAAATGTAATTTCGAAAAAGGTAAAGAATGCAATCTCATTGGTGTCTTTAGTTATGGAAATGTTTTTACTTTTTTTTTTTTTTTTTTTCAGAACAGTTGGTACTTTATTAACTGGTTGGTTTTATAAGTCAAACTGAAGAAATATAACAATATGAGATGCCCTAACTATGAAGTCAAATCTGACTTTGCATGATAGTTGCAAAATAGCAAGAAAAACTAAATTATATTGCCTTCATAGGAAAAATAATATATAAGAGCAGAATTTCCTGTGTTGTGAGAGGCAGCTAGGGTGAAATGGAGCAAAGAAAGGAAAATCTAAATCATGAGAGTGCAAGATTTAAAAAAATAATTAAATAAATGTTTTTATTTTTTGAAGGCACAGAAAAGTATAAATGAAAACGGACTACTAAGGTTTTGCCTTTTTAAACTGTACACTTAGCCTTTCTCTTGTTCCCTTCAATAGCAACTTCAGACTTGTTTTTTTTCCTGGAAGTGGATGGCATTTTAGATGATTCAGTACTTCCCTTGATGTTGAATATGTTTAACCACACAGGTTCTAGCACAGACTGTGTTGGACATCTTTCATTTTGAAAACTGACCATTTATTCTTCTCTTCCATTTCCCATCTTTTAAGCAGTTAAGTATCTGTGAAAGGATAATAGTATTTCACATAGCTTTTAGCTGCAAGCTTCCTTACAAGACTTTAAGAGACATTGTGATATGTGTTCTTGAATTTGAAGTCATCTGTATCAACTTACCACCATATATTTGACGACTCCTTCAGGGACTCAAATAGGCTTGTGGTTTCTTTTTATTAAAAAAAAAAAGGAAGGTACATAGGTTTGTTCTGCAGTAGATCATTTCTGTTCATGTGTCCACTAATTTTGTGCTTTATTAAGATTTGTCCTAATTTGCCCAATTCAGATGTCATGCTCATTGTTTCATAGTTTCCATGAACATCTTGAAATATTTTTTTTTTAAATGGTGTTACATTTACTGACTTCCAGGCTCCAGATAGGCAGGTAATTTCAGTTTCCTTAGTTCCATTCTTTGGTGAATTTTTTTTTTCATTTTGTTTCTTTGTCCCATAACATCATCACCTAACACACATTGCTGTGGTCTTGCTGTTTTGTAGTGCCCCTTATATGCCTTCATATCGTATTGGACCTATAGACTGTAATAATCTTTCTGTCCCTGATGTGCTTGAAATAGAATTGAGTTTTATCTCTTACACCTTTTGAAGTTCCTCCTTGAATTCTTTTCTGGCCTCTTTTATTGTGTTTTTACTTTTAATATGTCAGATTTCATTATTCTTTCCATTAATACTTTGTACGCAACTTCAGCTTTCTGAAGAGAGGCTTCATGCTTTTGGTCATCTTTCTGTGCCTGGTGTTTAGTTCTGCTGATTTCTTTTTGCCCTTCCTCACGTTTCTTCATTGAGAACAAGCATTTGTTTTCTGCCTCTAATTCAGTGCCAGCAGAATGCTACAGGAAGAAAGCCATTCTGCTGGCCCATGTCCTTGATTCAAGTCCCTTATCAATAGTTAATTCTCAACATAGCTATCTCCTTTGTTCATTTGTAGTGCAGAGATGAGATCAGAGATGAGTCCCTTAATAATTTTCTCTTGAGAGAAAGCAGAAAGCAGCAAAGACAATTTTTTTACATTTCTCTGGAAAAAAAAAAGAGTTGGCCAAAATGCAGTAGTTTTGGACATTGTATTCATATGTCTTATCCTTGGTCACATAAACCAGAATCCTAGTCTGCTTATCAAGGGCAAAAGGTGAGTTCCAGCGGAGGACTTTTTGGAACTGCTGAGCTGGATGATAGCTATATTACACTTAAACCCCAAAACACCTGCTCCTCCCCATGTCTACTCTAATGAGCTTATGGTGGCTATGAGAGGTCAAGCAAGATGACTCAGAATCCATGACTTTTCAAAGTCCTCAAGAAAATACACCTGCTGTTCTTAAAAATCATTTTATTCTTTGGGTAGAATCACAAACGGGCACACTAAGTGGTTTTAGTACTTGATGGTCACTGCTAAAATGGGTCCTTGTCCAAGAGGCGTTGACATCAATTTAGTCTTCCTCACATTACAGGGGCTCCTGAGTCCAACTCAGCCTCTTTGTTATTCTGACTGCTTTTTAAAAACCATAGGGACTTGCATGTCCCAGTGGATTCTCAACAATCAAAGAGTTGGTTAACATTGCCATCAGAGATATTTTTTTATTAATTAGATGCAAGGGGCTTTTGGGTTTTTTTGGCTCACTTAATTGTATTTTTAGGCTTCTTTTTCTCTGTATAGAGCTCAGCAAGTATGTCCAAGATTTTTTTTCAAATCTAGCTTTTTGCTGTAAAATTGTCACTTACCAATACTCAGTAAAATAGATACCCTGTGAAGCTTTAAAGTTGCCATGTTCTTTTAGTGAAACACCATTAAAGGCTGTGGGAACAATCCCTTATGAATTCACTTTCCAACTCTGTAAATGTGCAAAATCAAGTACATACTCACTGGAATAAGGAATGTGATTAAAGAAATAAAAAGCTCCAAAAAACCCCACAGCTGGAGCACAGATGCCAACAAACATAACTTTGATGGCTTACAGATGATTTTGAATACAAAGCTGTTCCAATTGATTCCTTCCCTACATTTTCCTTGGAAAAATGTTAAGTGCTCTGTGGTTTGTTTGTTGGTTTTTTTAAGTGGTGAAGAGATTAGACAAGTTCATAAAGAAAGAGTTTTCAGAAAAGTATGCGTGCTTATTTGATTCCATTAATTAAAGTTAACAAACCATATGTCTGTATATTTTTAAGTGTACAGTACAAACGCAGTAGTGTTTTCAGGGCTTTTCTGGATGTGATGAGTTTGAAAGGTAAGTGAGGAAGTGGTGCAGTTACGCTCTGATAGAAATCTCTTGAAGGTTTAACTCTGCAGAGTTTATACTATGTCAGAAGACTTTCCTTTAACTTTACAAATGACGGTGTGCATTCAAAGATCACCTCTAAAACTTTTCAATTAAGATCTACCAATGGAGCTTAACTTCCAGTTAGTGTTGAACTTCAGGAAGGTATTTATTCATATATATATAGTTATATCCATGACATTTGGGTTGTAGGTAGACATTTTTAAATGTGTGTATGCTCAGGAAGTACATTATATTTGAGCATATTATAAGCTTTTAGTGACAAACAAGAACATAGCCATATTGGGAGTGACCTATAGACACCTACATTCTGGAGAGTAGCTTAATCCAGGTTTGTCTGGGTGGCTGCCCAAGCTAAAGGATACTGAAGGTGAAGGCTACAAAACAGTCTGCAAAATGTTTGAAAGGTTTTTTTTTAGCTTTGACTTGACTAAATAGCTATAATTCATGGAGTCAGGCTCTTCTTTGGAGAAAGCACATTCATCTAGGTTTCTTGAGAGCCGTTTTATGGTAGGGAGGTGATTTAGAAAAAGAATTACTTTACCCATTTCAGTTAGTAGCTTAGTTCACAGTATTGTTCTCATTTCTCTTACTTTCAATATTACCAATCATTGCATGAGTTTGGGATTATTTCATTCATGAAAAGCAGCAAAGCACGAAGACTTCTGTGAATTACTGCCAATAAAATTTGCATCTTAGTCACCATTAGTTCTATACAGTCCCAACTATAATTGAAAATATTGCATAACAGGACTTTTAATCATTATATTGGCAGTATTCCAAATAACACAGGCAGATGAGACAAAAAATAGCATAAGAAAACATAAAGGGTTATATTAAATTGCTTGTTTAATAACAATGCTGTGATTTGCAGGTCAGGAACCAAGGAGCAATAACTGTAATGCCTGTGGTACTGGAAGAACATCTTCCTGACTTTCTGAATTATGAGGTCCCCTTTTTCTTACCCTTAAACTGTGCCTAGGGAAGAAAAGTACACATACAAGGATTTAAAATAGTGGAATTAATATTAAAATATTCCAGATTCAGAGGAAAGAATTCTCAACACATTTGTTAAATTCAGAGCATTTTTTAAAAGGCTTCAAATTTGCAAATAAGTCTGGAGAATGTGTATCGGTTAGGAAGAAGCAAATGAAACAGCTGATAGTTTATGATGAGTACAGTTTTACCTATACTAGCACATGCTACAGCTTCATAGTTCATCACTTGGTAATCATCATAGAAAGGTCTTGAACCAGGAAAACTAGAGCTGAACTGTACCAAGACTCCTATTACTGTTCTCTTCTTCCTACTACCTAAAATTTTTAACTTCCTGGGCAGTTTATTGGTTTGTAAAAATCATTACATGTTAGATCTTCAACAACATAACAAATGAGCTAAATAATTTCACCGTTTTTGGGGGGGGCTGGGGGGATAAGAAGAGGAAAGGGGAAACCATTTTTCACTCGCTGCTGCCTAAGTCTTCAATGGGATTAGTTTGTACTGAGAAATATTGGAGCAGAACTTCCCATCCCTCCTCTGCAAACCTAAGAGCCAATGACTGGCTGCCTGCAGACAAGGGAGAAGCTCTATCTGATTTGGGCCTCATGCTCATTCCTTACCTTATGATTTACTCTATTTCTCTTGACTTGTTGCTGCTGAGGACTCCTTACTGTCGTTTTTCTTCACTCCTGCATTGAAATGGCATGCTATGAATGAGAAGTCTGATTTGATTATTTTCTAAAAATGGTATGAAAATAGAAGCTGGAAGTTCTGTGGAAAAATGAATAAATCAAAGTTTAAAATGTCAGTCTTTGCCTTACAACAATTCCCAGGCCTTTATGAAAGTATCTTAATACTTAAAAGCAAATTTTAATCCCTTTAAATAGTTCTCTTCATTATCGTTCCATTCCATCTAGGTTTCCATTCTAAAGAGATTTCAATTTTACAGTCCTGTTTGCATCCTCCAGATTAGATGAGTGAGTCCCTCAATCTTTCTTACATTCTTTACTCCTGGTAGTCCCTAGTAGAAATACACCTATAGAGAACAGTGTGTTAGCAAGAATGACTAGACTTACCTTGCTTCTGAAGTTACATTTCTTTGATGACCACTAGTTGGCTATAAATGACTTGCTTATAGCCCCAGGGCTTAAAGTATTGTCCCTTGTTGGTTCTTTCAAAGCTTTAGATAGTCCTCTGGGCTGTGTGTTATTAAGGGAGGGTCACAGTAGCAGAATGTTATTGATATCCATTAGTTACAAAATATATATCAGTATAGACATTACATCAGACAATTAAAAAGAGCTAATGAAAAGTTAAAACAAAGGAGGTAATAGAGATCTGGTAATTAGATAATTGCTATTGCATGCAAAAACTGATCTTCAGACAGACCAAGACAAGCACAGGCAAAGCCCAGCAGGTCCCAAAGCCTGTCTTGTTAGTTTAATGCAAAACCTGTGGCCTCTTCCAAACAGCAGTTACTCCCTATTTACTAAGCTACAAAGCTAGAAAGTGTGTTGGTGGTTTAGTTATGATTAGATTTCAGATAGACCATCCATGTTGAAATGCAAGAATGGCTCCTCAGAAAGTTTAATGGTACCTCCCATACCCATGAAAAGAAAACAAAACACGTTGGATTTTGCATAACTGAATCTCTTAGTATTTACAGCAAAGTTTCAGAAATCCCATTTCAACTAGGGATTGTCATAACGACCTTGATTTGAAATAAGTTCTCTGTTTCTGGAATTCATGCAGTAAACTTCACATCCACTAGAATAAATTCCTTATGTCATGAGCTTCTCATTCATAATGGTGGCTAGTAGTCTTACCCCATGGGCAAACAAAGACACATCTGTTTTTTTTCGTTCTGGTTGAGGATGACTGGCCATTCTTTCTTAACTGCTGATTAGTAGGTAACCCCCTTGAATGACTGCAACTGTTGTGTATTCATATATCATTGTCTGTGATGCCAGGCAGGCCTGCATTTGCTCTCCCTTTGCCTGAAATAAGATGGAACACTGTGTTGATGAGACTACATAATCTTAACATTACATGTTAGTGTTCTGATCAAAAGCCTCTCTGAGCCAGATCCTTCTGTTTATCACTCAGTTAAACTAGATATAAAACACATAGCTCTCCTTCTTATTTTTGTTCTTAAACTCCTGTGCCTGAAAAGATATATTTAGTTAGTTAGTTAGTTATTTTTAATTAATAATCTTCACTATATAAAAGAGACACATGGGACCTCATTCAAAGAGTCTCAAAGAAATTGGACTTTGGCATTCATGTAAGTCCATGTGAGCACCTAGCAAGGAATAGCTTTGTTTTGTTAAAATGCATACAACCTGTGCACCACTTCTCCTTCCTGCTATCAGTAGAAGAAAGGAAGCAGGGGACTTTTTCAAATAAAACACAAATACAGGATGTGAGTAATAATTGTATCTAGTACTATTATAGGATGAGGTGTGATTTCTATATCTCAGCTTCCACCTGTATTAAGAATTGTTCTCTGAGGCAAAATTGATGGAAGGAATAATGGGGATGTAACGTATTTGAGGATGTTATTCACATTTGGCTTGAAATACTGAATGGATAATTTATTTGCATTTTCTCTAATATTGTGTGTCTGAGACATATGAGCAGACATATGGTTGTACATTCTGTGTTCAAGTGTTAGCTAGATGCTCTTTGGAGCATTCGCATGTACAAAGTCAATTACTTGTTTCGCTCTGAGCAGGATAAAGCAGTGTCACCTTGGACTGATTCCTTCTAGAGCCCTTGTTTAAAAACAAAAAAATTATCCTCATACACCTGCTGCAGATTCTTCCAAAGGAAAAAAATACCGAACTTTCCATTTTGTAAAACCAGACACTTATTTTGACCTGCTGCTGTGTGATCAAACAAAGTTTTTTTTCCTTTTTTGTAGGATTTTAAAACGCACTTCCATAATGTTAGAAATATTTCGGCTACATCAGCTACAGTTCAAAGAACCACAGCTTCAAGGTTGTGACTTCTCACAAATCGGTCCATACATGAAGAGACAGCAATGCAATCTTAAGTGGCAAAACAATTATAAAACTATTATTTTGCTTGTATGAAAAGTAAAAAAAAAAAAAAGGCAAAATAAGAAAGAGTTCTGTTCCAGAATAGCATGTGTTGAAATAATTAGTCTAAGCAATACTTGATCTTAAGAGTTAGAAGGCAAGGCAATGATGCATGATTTTGTACACCTTAAACAAATCTTAATAAACTTGCATATATTTTCCCCTCCTTCCTGGAATCCTTTTAGGCATCTCTCTGGTGCCTCCCTACTGACACAAAAATACATGGGTTGACTCTCTTAGGTTTCATATAGTATTGGGATCCATTAAGACAGAAAGTTCATATACCATTCAGTGTCTGCAGAGTGATTGCTTTTATAAACCAAGAAATAACTGCTCAGCTTGTATGTTTTTATCTTCTATACCTCATCACTGCTGCTGAAATATTTACTTGAACACCTACACATTGCTGAGAAGGCACTATCTAAAGATGTGCTAGAGACTGTGAAAAAAATTAAGTTCTGCTTCATAAACATTTTTGAATTATGGAACTCAAATATCTAAGATACACCATTCCTTGTGTCCTTTTGAAACAGTATGAATAGGTTAATTTGTTGGCATTAAAAAAACCAACACAACAACACATTTGAGCCTTGCCATAAGGCTTCATGAGAATTTTATTCTCCAAAGGAAAATTTATTGAAAATTACATTCTGTCATCTTTGTTTGTCCCTCTCCCTTGGAATCCTGTCAACTGCTTGCATCCTCACACTTTCATCCCCAAATTCCTGCCAAACAACTGTATTTTCTTATCAGTGGAATTTCTTTGGCTATATTTGCTTTTATTTTACGTAGTCACATTGACATCTGTCTATGGGTATGGAAACTCAACTCAGTAGTATGATCTTCTATTATCTTTATTGCTTTTCTTCTTCTTTTTTTTTTTTTTTTTTAAAGGATTCTTTTTATAGGATGTTAAGGAAAAATTAAAAACAAAGTGGACCTCTTGTACTACCAATTCTGACAATTTTCTGCCTATCCTGCTTTTACCAGTGTTGCCTTTTGTCTGAGCATCTAGAAGAAAGACTTCCCCAGAAGTCCTATTTTTTGGTGAAAATTTTCTCTGAGCATCTTAGATAAGACAACAAAAGGTTCTCTTACCAACTTGTCCAAGGAGAAAAAAAATGAATGAGATTCAGTAGTGTAGTGCTTAGCAAACTTGCCCTCAGAGTTTTGTTTGATAAGCCAGGACTCTGTAAATGGTCAGATATTTGGAATTTGAAAGCAAAATGTGAGTAGAAATACTTATTATTATTTTCCTATAAAAAGCAATTTGCAGTTTATGGCTAACACTTTTATTTTCCAGTTCCTAATGTTATTGGCCTGAAAATGCCAAAAAACTGATGGCATGCTTACTGAGCTGTCAAAACGAAGCCTGTATTACAAAGCCTACACTGTAAGTTCAGGGCATCCATCCTGAACTTGAGCAAAAATTCAGTCCCGTGAGTTTGAATTGTGTATTCCAGCCATGTTTACACAGTTACTGGCAGTAAGTCCTCTCCACATTGCTAGGAATTTTCTGAAATAGACATTGTGCATTACTCAGCCTGCCCTTGTTTTTCCAATAATTTAATGTTGGTTTACATACTGCTTTGATAAGCAAACACAACACTACTACCTGGTGGCAGTCTGCAGCTTGAACATTCTGAAGGCATGGACCACTGTTAAATTTTCCAGTCTCTAGAATGAACTCCACTCTCATAACTTGCAGATATTATGTCCCTTTTTTATTGAAAAGAAGAATTTTGGTAAATGACATATTCACTGCATATTTTATTTTTTTTTGCCCAATTTAATCTGTGCAGTGCAAATCAATTCTTGCTAATCTCTTTTTTATCTTCCTTTCATAAATGAGGTTAAATGAATTTTATGATAAGTGGGGCAAAGCTGGCATGTGAAAATTTGATTTTGGGACAAGACTGACATGAACGTAACTGAGTATAGAGAGAAGCAAAGGTTCCTTTCTTCTTTAAGAGCCTGCATGAGTATTGTGTTATTATACATTCAACTTGTTGAAACTCATAAAAGGCTCCATTTGAAATGTGATTTGATTTAATTTTCCCAGGAAGCCATACTCTGTTCCTGGTAAGTTTATTTTCATTACCACAGTATTTTATTTCCTATATTTGTACAGTCTATAATTGCTTTCTCCTTTTGTTTTCTTCATGGCTTGAATGTCTTTAGCAATGCCACCTTTCCCCTATATAGTGCTTAGCCTTTTAGCTGAGACTTCAAACAAGGTGTAAAATAAAAGGGCTTTAATCCTCTCCTAAGGAATTTCCCCAGAGCAGTGGAGCATAGCCCTCAGCACTTCTGAGCTGAAACACACAGGCTATTGTCAATTAAAACCTGATCTGATTTATGCTAGGGTTGTGCCAGCTACAAAATAGCTCATACATGGGGACGTGCAAAGGAAGCACACTGCTATACTTTGCTTCTTCTTCCTCGTACTGGAAATAGAACATAATATGAAGCCAGCAACCAATTAGTTGTTTTTTTTTTTCCTAGAAACATCTGTCTTCCCACAAATTGGCTGAAGATCAAAAAAAGTGTTTTATTCTCAGCCACAGAGTTCCAGAAATACAACATAGACAAATTAAACCCTTTGTAAATACATTTCATATAAATCCAACAATATTTTAAAAGGCAAAAATGAGGAGTGTCATGTGAGAGAAACTGATTTATAGGGAGTTTTTTGGATGCTGCAAATTAAGTGGAAAAAGTGAAACAATTAATTAAATCAACAGGAGATTAGGTTCTGACATCATTCCAAAGAATGCCAGGGTCCACTGGTGGATTCAAAGGCAGGATTCAGATTTACCTAAACAGAGACAAGTGTTGCTTTTTGAGAAGCACTAGGGGATCTGGAACATCTGTGTGAAAGTGGAAGATATGCAAGAGGCCATGTGAGAGACCCACATGCTTTTAGAGCAGTTTGGAAACTAGGGGAGATAACACAGAGAGTTAAAAATGCCAACAGAGCCTTGCATTTGGGCAGTTGGATCCCATACAAGGGTAGAAGATTTGAGAAGTTGAGAAAAGTAGACATGATCATACATTTCTATTTGCCCATGTATCTTCACTTCCTGAGGCTGTTAAGCACAAACCTGTGAAAGTTTGTAGGTAATCTAAATGTACATTTGCTATCACAACTAGAGGCAAATTTTTCATATGACTCTTTCTGTGTTTCCACTTTTTAGCTGGGCAACCTGTAAAAAATTATGCTATTATTTGCACTGTCTTTTTGTTTCTCGTGGGCTTTTTGTCCACATAGCCAGGGACTCTGACAGTTAAGTTACACTGGTGCTTGCTATGGTGATTTAACTTGCTCACAGCTCAGCTGTCCCCCTTTGCTAGAGGTCATACTTTCTCACAGTGGAGCTGGTATAAGCAAAAGTGTCAGAATCTCAGTTGCTGTGCTTCTTTGTCCAAGTGATTACAAGCATAACTGAAGGTGGTTTTGTGTTTATACATTGACTGTAGCTGCAGTGATTGAAGCGTGGGCACACGTTCACATCTGTCAGCTCTGCTGTAACTTCTGCCCTGGGGAAAGGCAGATGTCTGTGGTGTGACAAAGTATTAAATTGTGCTTAAGTACTTTTTAAGTTCAGTTATGCTCCTGTTTGCTTCAGTGTGCCTGGGTCAAGGCCTGAAAAAGAGATTTATAGCATAATATTTTTTTTTAACCTCCTTGCTATACCCATTTTGCACAGATGCTATCCACTCCCTTGACGTCTAGAAAGAGAAAAATCTTCCTTGAAAGGAATTTGGGGGATGAGGGTTGTGTTTGTTTTTTTCCCTTTCCCTCATTTACAGAAGACTAGTGTGGCCTTTGAGCTAGGAGGACGTGAATGTTCATATACACATTATCTTACCATTCCTGACTTCCCTCCTGGGAAATAATTTGAGATTCCTAATACTTGGAGTTTCTGTAGGGGACAGCTGTTCATCTGGTGCTGCAGAGATCTCTGGCAGCCATATTTTGACACCTTCATTAGGCTTCCAGGTCCCCCACTAAGTGGCTTAATTTTCAGAAGTGCAGAGTATATCCTTTCTGCTACCTCATCAGAGGGTGCAGATGATAAAAACCTTGGTATGTGTCTTGTTTGTGTGGCTAAATTTATTTTAATTTCATTTAAATATTTGGAAAATTTAGTGTATTTCAACAAGCAGTTCTGCTTTTTAGTGCAGCTCCTGAGTTTGGACTGGTAATTTTGAATTAAGGTTGATGGCTCCACATCTATTCAGTTTGTACCATTTCCATCACTTAGGCATTAGTCATTTAGCAGCTGCTGTGACATTTTGAGTGTTTTCTCAGAAGTGGTGTAGAGTTTTTTCCCCAGTGATTTGTATATCATTTCGGTCACTCTTTGGAATTAAAAATACAGTAAGAATGTTAAAATAATCAGATTTTCAAAGCAAAAACATACTTCAGCTCTTTCCAACATTAGCTTTCTCAAATTTTGCTGATATTTTTGTATAAAACACAGTTTATAGCCCTTTATAATTAAAAAGAGGGAAAAAAACCCACAAGACAAACTGCGATTGAGTGCTTGTTATCTAAATGACTTTGCAAGCAGTCAGTAATTTCATACTTTCGGGTCTGTTTTGATGTATGTCTAGTTAGTAGTTGCATTTTTGCCCTCAGATTTTGAGCTTAAAATGTTAAAGTTCAGCTGAACCTAAAAGACTGAGTAATTGTAGAAAATAAGATTACTGATGATCTATAGGCTGATAAAAGGATTAATTTTAATATAAAGCTGGACTGATGATACTATAAATTACTATGGAGAAATTACTAAAAAGCTGCAAGTTTGCTCTATGCCTGGATTTAAAATAAGACTCTTATTTCTCTGCATTACTTGTTGGCTGGCCTTTCATGCAGTTCATTTTCCAGGTCAAAATATTATGGAAGTAAATGTGTCCTCAATATGTAAATTTTCAGAACTGCTTTACCATTGTGCTTCATTTGAAACTGCCTTAAGAGATGATCCATTTCTCGCTGTTGGTGTACCACCACGGTTCCTTATCCTGAGCTTCATGATTACAAGCTGTGCAGGTTTTACTTTCTTCTTCTTGTTTCACAGTTACACATTATTTTAGAGCTCTACACATTTATATAGAGCTCTCCTTGTCTTTCTGGAAGCTTACATGAAGAAAAACCTATGCTGCAGAGTAGAAATTAAGAAATGTATGCATGGTAACAGATTTGCCATCATTACAAAGTAGCAATCTCTAAAATTGATGAGTTGACAGTATTTTCATGCCTTTTAACTACTGGATTATCTTCTAACGTTCTTCCTCTCAATTAGTAAATACTTGGATACCCATGATTTCCAGTAATTAAAAAAATACATTTTAAGTTAATAATAATTAGTTCAGCAATTTAAAGTATTTTTTTCAGGACTTAGAGGGCCTCCATGAAAAACTTTAAGCTTCTCAGTAAGAGTATATGAAGCTAATTGCAAACAATTGAGTTATTACAGCAAAGTAAATCACCCCTTATCCATCTGACTTAATCTGCCTTCTTTTGCACTTGTGTTTGCATTTGTAATGAATAAAGCTACACATACAGATTGTTAGCATGGCCCAGCTGAGTGGTAACTTACTAAGCTGCAGCAAATCAGTTGCTTCCAATCAGCTGACCATACCGCCCTACATGGAATTTTGAACAATCTCCTTTTCCCCACTTCTCAAATACTGAGTGATCAGGAAAGCAAAATCACAACTCACAAGAAGCTCCATTTCATTCTCTGATATTTTCAAGTTGCAACTAGTACATTCTTCATTTTTAAGATAAAGTTGAATTGTAGAATCATAGAATCATTAAGGTTGGAAGGGACCTTAGAGATCATCAAGTTCCAGCCCCCCTGCCATGAGCAGGGAACCCTGCCACTAGACCAGGTTGCACAAAACCTCATCCAACCTGGCCTTTAAAAACCTCCAGGGATGGGGCATCCACAACCTCCCTGGGCAACCCATTCCAGTTCCTCACCATCCTTATAGTGAAGAATTTCTTCCTAATATCTAACCTAAATTTCCTCTCTCTCCGTTTAAAACCATTACCCCTTGTCCTATCACTACCTTCTCTGATGAAAAGCCCCTCCCCAGGGCCCCTTTCAAGTACTGGAAAGCTGCTACAAGCTTCTCTTCTCCAGGCTGAACAGCCCCAACTCTCCCAGCCTGTCTTCATAGCAGAGCTGCTCCAGACCTTTGACCATCTTGGTGGCCCTTCTCTGGACCCTCTCCAAGAGCTCCATGTCTTTCCTGTGCTGAAGGCACCAGAACTGTACACAGTACTCCAGGTGCAGCTTCATGAGAGCAGAATCACCTCCCTGGCCCTGCTGGCCACACTTCTTTTGATGCAGCCTAGGACACAACTGGCTCTCTGGGCTCCAGCTCACACTGGCAGCTCATGTCGAGCTTCTCATCAACTACCACCCCCAAGTCCTTCTCCTCAGGACTGCTCTCCAGCCATTCTCCCCCCAGCCTGTATTTGTGCTTTGGGTTGTGCTGACCCAGGTGCAGGACCCTGCACTTGGCCTTGTTGAACTTCATGAGGTTGGCATTGGCTCACCTCTCCAGCCTGTCAAGGTCCCTCTGGATGGAGTCCCTTTAGAGCATCAACTACTTTACACAGTTTTGTATTGTCAGCCAACTTGCTGAGGATTCACTCAATCCCACTGTTCATGTCTCCAACAAAGGTGTTGAACAGCACTGGTCTGACCCCTGAGGGACACCACTTGTCACCTGCCTTCATTTGGACATTGAGCCATTGACCAAAACTCTCTGAGTGTGGCCATCCAGCCAATCTCTTATCCACCAAGTGGTCCATCTGTCAAATCCATGCCTTGTCAGTTTGTTTTGCCCTTAGTGAAGCCATGTTGGCTGTCACCAATCACCTCTTTATTCTCCATGTGCCTTAGCAGACTTTCCAGGAAGGTCTGCCCCATGACCTTGCCAGGCACAGAGGTGAGACTGACCGGCCTGTAGTTCCCTGGGTCTTCCTTTTTCCTCTTTTTAAAAATAAGAGCTATGATCCCTTTTTTTCCAATCAGTGGGAACCTCACCAGACTGCCATGACCTCTCAAATAGGATGTACAGAGGCTTAGCAGTCACATCCGCCAGCTCCCTCAGGACCCATGAGTGAACCCCATCAGGTTCGCATAGATTTATGCACCTTCTGTAATTCCTCTGTAATTAAACGTATACATACAGATTTCAAAGCTGATGTTTAAACCCTAATTTTAAACGCGGATTTAACTGCTGAAAAGATTAATTTTGATTAATGTACATTTACCTTTAATGATATTTACATTTCACCATCTACTTGTCGTGTTGTTGCTCAGATTTGAAGGCCATATCTTTCCTACTTCAGTTGAGGCCTTCACTACATGGGAGTATAGCACCTGCTTAACTGAAATTCCTTTTGATTCAGTTTTGGTAAATACATGCAGTCATATATAGGTGGAAAATCCCTTCAGCCTTACAGCCTTTATTATTTATAGTCCTGTGTGTTCTGTTTTCATCAGCTAAGCAGTGTCTTATACTTCCTTTGTGCAGGCTTTGCAGCAGTCTAAAAGACACTGCTCGGGGCAAAAATAATTGAAGCCTTAGTCCTTTGACAGGCACCTCTGGGCTTATCAAATGTTAGCATGTTCAAGTGGTGATAACCCCAGCTTCTCATCATCCCCTATCAGGAGGTTCCCACCCCGCAGCTGAGCAGCTAGAACAGGAGGTGTATTTATGCTGTGCTGGATCATAATGCCACATGCAAAACCACAGAAAAGGGGAGGGGGGAGAGATTTGCAATAAGATTCCTGACTATGAACTGGAGAAAATGAGCCCTGAACTCCTAAACAGCAACTTACCTGCAAAACAGTACTTTTTGGTAGGATAGGGCACACTCTTCGTAACGACATTGCATAAGCAACTTAATCAGTTTCCTTTACTAGATGGACTCCCTCCCTCTGTCTGCGGCTCTTTTAAGCCAACACAATGATTTTCAGGATCTGGACTACTATTTATAAATGTTGAGTACTGACAATAAAGTATCTTTGACTCCTGATTAGTGGCTTAAGTGCGACACTTTGTAGTGTACATAAATGAAGAAAAGCACATTATTACATGAATGTGGTAAAAAACATGAAGATAAGATTTGGTACCTAAAAAATCCTCAGTCAGGGGAAACCTGATTGCTCTGTTCTTGCATGCAGCTGAACAGCCTTTCAGACCACACTGCACACCTTCACCATTTTGTGAGACGTTTCATAGACCATGGGTAAAGTAAAAGGAAAGGAGGAACAAGAGGAAGAATTTTCTGTTTAGGCCGTGCATTTTTAGAAGCATCACTTGTTTCCTAACTGTTAACAATGCATTTAATATCTTCAGTGCTCCAAGAGTGAAAAGAGCAAAGTAATTTAGAGGAAGCTTATGTCATTTTGGGAAAAGTGTAGAACATATTGTTCATCAAAATAAGATCTATGGTAAACTTAGTCAGGGAAGTCTAGAACTCAAAGTAAATCCATATTCAAAAAGGAACTTTGTGACATGACTGAATATTCATTTCCCTAGTGGACTTGAAACATGTCCATGAAAGTGAGATGAATGTCCAGTAAAAATAAACATGAAGTCTGCAGTTTCAGCCAGACACTGAATTCTGAATAGATATTGGACATACGGGCAAGTGCCAGAAAAGACATCTGTGAGCAAAATTCAGATCCATTTCCCCAAAACACATTACAAGTGTACTTCATTCTTAGTTTGAAAACTAACCATAAATTCCACTAGTCAATTCTTTGACTGGTTTTGAGGTTTTCTTCAATATTAGGAACATAGAATAATTGAGAATGGGATTTTTATTTTTTCCATTTTAGATTTCAGGTTCCCACAGTGACTATAGTTTGGGACCTATTCCTGCCTTAGCAGTCTGGGATGGTTTTATGAAAAGATTATGAAAGTAGAAACTTTCCTTATCTAAATAAAATGAATGATGTTGAATTTAAGAAGGATTTGAGTACTGAACTGTCCCAGTCTGATGATGTGCCCAACAGGGCCTGAACGTCTCCAGGGAAAATGATTCAAATTCCAGCCTTTAATTCCTTTTAAATTCCCCTTTACACCAATGGAATTTTTTCCAGTTCTTTTGTTTTAAATACACCAAATTTAAACTAAAGGATGTACTCAATCAGTATATTTGCAGCCAAAATAAAAATCCATTCCCTTCAGAAGAAACCTGTTCCTTTTGCATAGGGTAAAATTATTTCCTCTCTTCATCCATGGAAAATATTTTTAAAAACCCATTATGAACACTACCTACTAACCCTTACTTCACAGCACTACAGGACTGCATCTGCACTCAGCAATAGTCTTTGAAGTCCTGGTTCCACTGGAATCAATAGAACTACTCCCATTGATGTCAACTGAAGCTAAAATACTGCCTATAAACCTGAATATAGATGTACCTTAGCTTGATTAAAATACAATGGGGATCTTTGAAATATCTTGGTGGGGTGTTTTTTTTCCCATGTAGATGTGAAATGTACAGTGTAGAAAAAGTTGGGCTTAATGACTTTAACTTAATGGAGTTTGGTGTTCTTTCAGGTCATGCTTTTGAAATAGTAGTGTAGTAGAACAGTGACAACAAGGTAAGATATATCTGATGGTATTTGGTTGAAGAACCTAGCTTTTTTAATTGTGGAAATAAATAGAAACATGATCAGAGACTTAATTGTCTTTTGTTTGTTTTAGTTTGAAAATGCTTTTCTAAATGGATAAGACTTTACATTTCTGTAATGAAAATAAATGAGTCATTTATTTTTCAAGTTCAGTTAGTGATTTTCCTGAATGTGTTTTTCAACTACTCCAAAATAAATGTTAACTATATTTTGGTTTTTAGAGAGGGAGAGGGTTTATTAGTCCTTCAGGAAACTCACGTTTTGATGTGAAAAGAAGGCCACCTATAAATAGGAACTGTTTTTCTTTCAAGTTTTATAACACTGCTACATTCATTTTGGACTTTTTTTTGGTTGCATGTGAGATCTGTTCTCCTTTCCTTTGACTGCACATTGTTGTAGCAAACTGAAAGTTTAGAAGATAACTGAGAGACCCGGGTTCTTATATCTTACAGCTCTGTTGAGTCCCAGGTGACATACTACACCATTCCATTTATGAATCAGAGATATTATTTTGCACTGATGTCTTAATATCTGAAAAAAAATAAATATTTTTGGCCAGGCAAAGGGAAGTTTAGCACAATGGAAAAAAGAAAGCAAAAATATATAAGTATTTTAAAATCAATAGACTGATCAGTGATTCCAGAAGAACTTTCAAGGACTAATACAATATCTTAAAAGCAAAACTGTTGGTCTGAAAATATTTAAATGGACTCTTAGTGTTGATATATCTGCCTGTTGTCACTCACAGACGCTAACAGATGAGAAAGAAAAACACAGATAAGAACAAAAGAAGTACATTCAACATGGACATACTATATACATCAAAGAAATTTGTTAGGAAAGAAGTTTGTTAGGAAAAATCCTTTCATAACATAAATATATAATATAAATGGGAATAGAACTCTCTATCTCAATTGTGCTTTTATTAAAAATGGTAGTTCAAATGTGGATATGATTTTAGACTAATTTCCTTAGAAGTATCAGACTATTATGCTGTTTGGTTAATTAAAATAAAACTTTGAGTGAAAGTCACAGAGATTCTAAAAATTTTCAGGAATTTGACTGAAGGGGCTATGCAGAAGTAAAAACAATCAGTTTGTTCCATGTTCTTCATGAGAAAACAGTACCATTTTCTTCTATGTTGTTTAGGCTACATTAGTCTTTGCCAGTTTGAAATGGGTTGTTTCAGAAATAACATTTTAGTTATTCTTTTCTAAATTTAGACAACCAAATCATTGTACATATATCTTGGTTAAAAGTATGACAATATTATTTTTTTCATTTTACACAAATATTAGAGAATACTATTTAAAGCTAGAAGCAAGGTATCTTGTTACATGATCTATCATCCCAAATTATGTTTTTAAGTTACAATGCCTTTTCTCACCAGTATGCTTTGTGATTTTTTTTTAAATTTTAATTTATTCATAGACATGTATGTTGTGGTGTCTGTATTTGTGTATTTTGTGTAAAACTCTGAACTAACTGTTGAGCTGTCTCCTGAGATTTAGTATTTGAAGGTCTTATTGCATCCTTGTCAGGCATAGCCAAGCATAAATTTAACAAGCTCTGCCAACTAAATCGACTCAAAACTTAGAGGAACAATATGGTGAATTAGTACACAACTTTTAGAACAAAGATAACTTACAAAGATAACTTGGAAAATGTGGTTTAGTTTGAACGATTGCAATTACATATTTGGAGTCTTAAAATGGCCTCAAATATTTTTTGTTATAAGTGCACAAGTATACTCTAAGAACTAATTTACTTAAACCCATCACATGAGCCCCTGCCGCTTTTCTCTGTGGGTATCTAGGGGCTCCTGCAAGGAGAGCTCCTCTCCATCTCTTCCTTCAATCCACGTGCAGCACATGAGGTGGAGTTTGACAGCCACTCTTGGTTCTTTTCAACAGCCCTATTGAATGCTTCCCTACTTTTGTGTTTCATTCTTACCACTGTTTTGCTGAGATGAGACCTCAGTGTTTCATTGGAGAGTGTTATTCCACTGTGTGATCGCTTTATTATTGTATCCATGATTCTAGCTGGTCAAATTAGTTTGGAGAGGGCTGTATTCCTGAAATCCCACTTGTGTAAATTGTTCAAGTGTTGGACAAGGTGAGAAGAATAACCCAGGCACAGATAGCAGTTTCCATATTCCTGGTCCCTGATAAATCCTTCTAATCAGACTATGTCTTCATGCTAGCAGCACTAAATATACCCATGTGTGATCTGAATGGTGACTTTTCTCTCCCCTCCTTTACTTACTACCACATCTGAGACCATTCAGAGCAAGATGATTGTTCTGCTTATAATGGAGTTTCATAGTGTCACATCACATCAATGCTTTCATCAAGCCTGATGCAATTTTAGATTCCTCTCTGTAGCTGAGGCGGTAGTTGATAGAGCAGTTCAACACTTCACTGTTGTTAGAGAAGCCAGCAGGCTCTACCAGATCATTATTAGTGCCAGAACTTCATGGAGTCATCCATTGTTATGATATTCCTCTAACTTTTCTCAAAGAGAAATTATTTCCTGCTGTACATATTTTCCGGGCAATCTAAATGTACTTTGGTTTCCCTTGCCATTCTTAGCTTTTTATGGGTATTGTCCAGTGGCTGAGTAGACAGGCATATGTTTTGGTTTAGGAGGAAGAAGAAGGTAATTTTGTTGCGTTGGTGCGATGACTTCTGGTGGCTAAGCCCAGGGGACACAGAAGGTGTTACTTAGGACCCTGAGGAGGTCCAGGGGGCAGAACAGAGAGGGGTCAGATGACCTCAGTATTCCCTCCCATTTTCTGCCATACCTGTGAAGCACCAGAAGGGTGGAAAAGTTGCCCCTTGGCTCCTCTAGCTCTACTGGCAGACATCTGGGATGGAGGATCCTGGCTCTCTGTCTTCAGCTCACCATGTGCTTTGCAGAGCCCAACTTCATGCATTGCTGGGAAGAGACCTGGCCCTTTTTCCCATGTCAGTTCTGACATGAGGGTCCTGTGGACTCATATCAGTGACCATCAAAATTGGGGGTTGTCTGTTTATTTATTTATTTATTTATCATTAGTTTTTTACTTGTTACTATTCCTTCCCTGTTCCATGAAACCTGTTCTAGTTCTTATTTCCAACCTTGAAGTCTTTTGTCCTTATTCCCCATTTTGTCTTCTCCTGGGAGAAGCTATGCACTGGTCAAGAAGAAAGGAAAGACTAACAGCTGGTCTCTACGCTTGACTTTTTTTTTTTTTTGGCAGAAGAAGGGCTGTTTAGTTTCCTGACTTAAGGGACAGCTTTCTTTTCTGACTCATGTAGCAACCAACATATGAGTATGCTCTCTATTAGGGTGTATGATGGGACTACACATCTCAAAGCACACTGATTACTGGCAGTCTGTCTTTCTAGAAATGAGTGAGTTGATGTCTTCATCTCAGGTGTGTATTAGCAAAGCAGCTTTAAATAAATTGCTACATTCCTCTATTGCTTAGTTTTACTGGACAAAAATAAAGGTTTATTTCATATCTCACACATTCTGCTATTCATGACCCTCATTTGTCTACCCCATATCCAGAAAGACAGACCTAGCATTTCTAGCAGTTGTTCTTTTTGATTGAAAAATACTAATTAAAAAATCAAGAGCACATAAGGAACTGAAACTTTAAGGCCATTGTAACTGTATTGAAGCAAAAATTTTAGTACATACTATATTGATTGAATTATTCCTGCTTATGTGCTACTACAAAAGAGCTTGTGTTTCAAGATGAATGATACAGCACTTCTCCTAAACTGTCACTGAATTTTTCCAAGACATTTGCCTCTGCAACAGAAAATACTTTGATTTGGAAAATGGAAATATATGGCAGATGTTAAATGAATTAAAAGCTGACTCAGTGACAAACTGAAAAATGTTATGTTAATGGACAGAAATAAATGGTTAGGATGTGTCTAGCAGGGTCTGCCTGGCATCAGTTCTTGGGTCAATATCACTTAACATTTTTATCAACAGTCTAGACAGTGATATAAGACATCTTCAGTAAAACTTGACCATGACAGACATTGTTGAAGTAGTAAATAATATGCTAGATAATTGCAGAAGAAAGTAATAAAACATATTTTATTATTCCCAAACAGTAGCTTCTTTTGTGGATAGGAAACTATATGTAGTTGTAATGCTGTGATTTAGAGGAAGACAGGTTATCAGAGATAATTGGGTCTACTTAAGCTCTTTGTGCAATGTTGTGGAAGAAAAAAGCACTATTGTAACAATGTATGTATTAAAGTCAGACTGTCAAGTGGAACGGAGTCATGATGAACTCTGCATGCTGTATTGATAAGAGAGCTTCTACAGTGCTAAGTCAAATTTTAGTGCCCATTCTTCAGGAAAATAAATTAAGACAAAAGGAAGACATAGGGATACATGGGAACTAAGGTCAGGTTTTAAATCCTATGTAGCTTTAAGAAGTTCAGCTTAATTTATCATTATGTATGTATTGGGCATGAAATAATTTGTTTGTAGGTATGAGATACAGAACAGTTTTAGTATAGTTGATAAAGGCACAGCAAAATTCAATGACTGGAAAATTAAATTAGGAGGAAAATACAGGCTTGAATCAACTTGCAGTTCGTTAGCTTTGGGGATTACTCAATAGTGGAACAGCTGATGCAGGGAGGTGATAGAGTTGTCAGCGCTAGATACCTTTGAAAAAAAAGAGGGAAAAACAGCAAGTGCTCTTGGTAAAAGATGCACCGTAATCCAGTCGCTGGAGAGGCCTACACATTGGAAGTAAACAGCCAGCTGGGATAGCAGGTGGGGTGGTTCTGGCTGTTGCTGGGACCTCTTAATTTTATTATTTCCTTTTGACAGTTCATGTGCTGTGAGGAAACCTGTCGTACATGTTCTGTCCTCAATCTAAAACATACAAGATTTAAATACTTGCCTAGAGAAGTCATGACAGAATTACTTCCCCTTCTGTAAACAGGACCTGATTGTTTGTTCTTTGCTGTCTTCTGATCCAGAAACAAGTCAAGGCTGGAACTCAAATCCTGGAAGGGTTGATCTAGTCCTCTGTGCTCTGAACAGGTTGTCTTTCATAGATAGTCCCTGAGTGTGACTTGTGTGTTCACCATACTAGTGATCATCAGATTTTAAAATGGGAAGTGCACAGCCTTAAGGATGGAACAGGAGTGGTCCGGCTGGAGACTTTGGGCTAAGAGCTCTTTTACACCTGAAGTACCACAAAATGATGAAATCAGAAAATTTGCCACAAGCCCACCTGGCCTCAGAACATGAGAGTCATGAACAAAGTGCTGGGTTCTCCAGTGTATGGATGTGTTACTGGGGCAGGAATTTCTGAAGAATAATTATTTTTCCAACTCTAATAAATGGAAACATTAGGAAAGCTTTCAGACAAAGAGGTTGCTTTTATATCTGAAATAGCAGCACAACCTTAAAACCAAAATATAGGTTGAGCAACTACTCTCAGCCTAACTGGATATATTAATAAATTAGAACATCTGAGAGAAGAGGCAGTGGAGTGAAGAAAGTGTGAGTAAAAGGCTAATTCCACCATGGGAAAGAGGAGCAGGAAATCTATTGCTTGTTGGAACATGATGGTGTCAGCTGGGGTAGGGATTATGGAAGGAGGATGTTGTACTGTGTGAATAAACCATTATTTCTCCTGTGTCCCTGTTTTGTGGTATTTAGTGGCATTGCAAACTCAATAGGCTCCTTTTGAGAAGCTAGTCTCCTCTGTTTACCTTTCTAAGCGGTCAGAGGTAGAGAGATGATTTTAAACTCCCACTGATGCTGATTTATTTTCATCTTTCTGAATTTGTCAGTTTGAATTCATTCAGATATGTAATGGTTGTTTAATTTGATCTACGTAGTTTACAAAGCATTTGCATCAGATAAAGTATATTGTTCTTTGGGAAATGAATCAGCAGGACCTACAGATCTTGAGGATACTTGTCGGAAGACACATATGCTTGAGAATATTGGCAATGCTTGAGAATATTGGCAATTCTGCATTTGTTTCTTAGGTGTAGCCTGTTCCCTTTGGCACATATCAGTTCATATGGAATTTGGTTTTGATGGTAGGTTTAGCTATACTGGAGCTGTGGATAACATGCACCTCAGGGGGCCAGATTCCATAACAGAAACCATGTTTTGTCCATTGTCCCCATGTAATACATAAACAATGTATAAAACGGACATTGGCTCACTACTTCATATGCCACTAGCTTTAACAAAGAAGTTATTTGTTTATTCATGTCTTCTACTTGCAGTTTATAAGCATTGCACTTAATTAAAAGCTTTAACATACTTAGCTATTAATTTACAAATCATGCACTGAATCATGGTACTTAGAGTGTTTTGTTTACCATTCTTATGGATGTAATAGATCTAATTTGTACTGGTATATTATTGCTTTTAGCAGTGTGATACTTCGCTTGCCTAGAAGCAGAAAAAAAACCAAAACACATTTTCAGAATGAGATTGGATTTCAGAGTTTATTGATGATCACTGATCTTGGAAATGCAGGAAAAAATATCAGAGGCTTTTCTTATTGGTTAGTGTTTTGGCAGTTTTGAGGGTTTGTGAGGGTTTTTTTAAAGCTATATTGAATTATTTTATTAATTAGGACCATTTTCTTTCAGGAGTATCAGCCTTGTAACACCAATTCCTGCCCAGAGTTAAAAAAGACAACTCCTTGGACACCTTGGACCCCAGTCAATATTTCAGACAACGGCGGCCACTATGAGCAGCGTTTCCGATACACCTGCAAAGCGCGCTTGCCTGACCCAAATCTGCTAGAGGTGGGGAGGCAAAGGATTGAAATGCGTTACTGTTCCAGCGACGGCACCAGCGGCTGCTCGACAGATGGTAAGCAAAGCGAGAGTGGCTGTATGATGCCTCCTGCCAGCAAGGTGTCTGCAGTTCCATTTTCAGCTCAGAGTGGAAGTTTTTGCTTGCTGGCATTTTGCGTAACAGAACTGGTAGTGAGAAAGAGAACATAGTGATCACAACGGGGAATCTAGGGTGTACTTCTTCTGGACATAGCTTTATTTTTCAGACTAATCAACTGACTTTAACCACTAATAATGAGATCTGCTAGGTTATTTTAATATTCTTTATAAAAATCTGAAAGCCATGGCATGGCAGCTGAGTTCTTGGAGGATTCCGTCACCTCCTTATGCTCTCTCGGTTCTTTACTGGTGGAGAGTTTGTGCAACATGAAATGTATTTGACATATGTTTAGCTAGAATGTGTAGTATTGATCCTTAGAAGTTTTTGTTCAGCAATTCTAAAGTAATATTCATGCATTTGTTTAATTAAATACTGACTTTATAAACTAGATAATTTCTAATATAGAAGTGTATGCTATTACTAGCAATATATTTCTGAGATGGAAAACAACTCCTTAAAAATCTTTTAAACTTTAGATGACTTTGAATTAGAAATATTTTATTTCAGATTTTGTTCTTTCCCTTTCCCTAGCAGCAAGGTATAAGTTTGAATAATTCTTATATGTATATATATGAAAAAAAAAAAAAAGAGAATTTCTGACAGTCACTCTAATTTTATTAATAAATTGAATTAATTATCCAGCTTTAATTACGTATCAGTGTTTCTTTTTAATTACTAGATTTTAGTTATATAATCTAAGGAAAGACTTACTTTTAATTATTACATTTTAATATCTATAAACCTGCTTTCCACTTAGATAGCATTTTGTATCTTCACAACACCCAGAAGAGAATTTCTGACAGTCACTCTAATTTTATTAATAAATTGAATTAATTATCCAGCTTTAATTACGTATCAGTGTTTCTTTTTAATTACTAGATTTTAGTTATATAATCTAAGGAAAGACTTACTTTTAATTATTACATTTTAATATCTATAAACCTGCTTTCCACTTAGATAGCATTTTGTATCTTCACAACACCCAGGTTAGCTGAAAATTTGGTGAACTTAAGGTATTTGACTTACCTAAGGCTGCAAAGAGAGAGTGGTTTCTGAGTCTCTGGACTCTTGAATTCTCTGTATTTTTTCAGACAGACCAACTGTTGTAAAAATCACTTTTAAATATTTCCTGCCTCTATTGCATTTACGTGACAAAGTTTTGCAAGTGAGGGGGGCTGCAGAGGTAGCTGGAAGCTTCTCCCAGGCTCATCATCCTTTATAGAACCTCCACTGAGTCACATGTCATCTGTGCCTCTTCGGAGGGGGCAGGATGTTATTAATTTTTTTTAAGAAATACAGAGTAGTGAACTATGTGAAATAATGAAGCAAAACCCATGGTACTCCAGATAATAATTAGTTTCATACTCTATGCCATTCCCATTTCAGGTAGTCTTGTCTCTAATGTTTATTTTTTAGCTCTGGATAGCAAGGCAGGTTTTGCCATGGAGCAACTCTTGTAAAAAATGTTTCTGCTATTCTCCTGTTTTCATCCATATTAAATTTCAGTCTAGCATTTAGCAAAGATTTTGCTCTGCTCAGATGGCTGTATGGCTTACCTTACTTGTCCTAAAAAAGATTTTGGGTGGCAGTGCTGCTTTTTGCTGTCTTTCAGCACTTTGAAATTTGTGACATTTTTGAACATTTCATTACATTAAATCTGAAAGAAGTATTTTTACCTCCAGATGCTACAGAATTAGAAGGGTTACCACAACAACTAGAAGCAGATCTTCTTCTAGGTGTATGCACGGGTAGGCTTCACAATCCTGAGGGATATGGATCAGGTGAAGAGTACAGTCAGTACAGGGTTGTTCAGCCTGGAGAAGAAAAGGCTGCAGGGAGACCTTATTGTGGCTTTTCAGTATTAAGAGATGTCTATAAGAAAGATATGGACAAACTTTTTAGCAGGGCCTGCTGCAGTAGGACAAGGAGTAATGGTAAATGGTGGGTTTAGGCTAGATACTGGGAAGAAATTTTTGACAATGATGGCACTAAAACACTGGAACAAGTTGCTCTGAGAGGTGGTAGATGACCCCCTCCCTGGAAGCATTCATTGTCAGGTTGTACGGGGCTCTGAGCAACCTGATCTAGTTAAAGGTGTCCCTGCTCATCTCAGGGGAGGTTGGACTAGATGGCCTTTAAGCCCAAACCATTCTATGATTCTGTTTTCTTGTCTGAGAGCTGAGATGTGAGCACTTTGGAGTACACAAAAGCCAACACACTATTAGGGAGCAGGTTAATAGGACAAACCAATGCAAAAGCCATTGTGTCCTAGATCGCATTGCTGCAAGAAAATTAAGCATGGGGACACCTTTCTGAGATCTGAAGTCATGATCCTAAGTCCTTTCCTGGACTTGGATGCGTAAGCTGACTCTTTTACAGATTATGGTCAGAAGTAATAGTGCCTACATTTGGTTAAACAAAGTGTTCAGACAGAGTGTAAGAGACAAGGATGTGGGTTTAGATGTATTATTTGCCTGATTATCTTGAAGATTTTTTTCTTTCACTTCTGAATATCAGATTTCCAAATTTCCTAGTGTTGTAGTTTATTTGTTGCATCTTGCTGAAGTCGCTGCTTTGCTTCATTTGGAAATAATCACTCACTGGACCAACGTATAAGAGTGACCCTGTTGCACAGTAATTGAAATGTTCATCTAGGAGAAGGATTTTTGCTGACTAACCCCAAAACTACTGAATATTTAAATACTACTGAATATTTAAGTACTTTATATTGAGTAGTCAACAGGGCAGAAACTATTACACATCTGTCCATTCTTTCTAGTGAGTGCCCTTATAACTTTGTCATTAATTCATGCTCATTCTTTTTTTGACCAGGGAGACTTTAATTATTCTGTAATGAAAGATCAGATCCAACCAATGTTCCATTACTATGGATGTCAGAACAGTATGGATTGAACATTTGGCCAGGGGGGCAGTAATTTAATTTGCTGATGGGATGAAACCTACTGACTGCCTCTAAACTGCAGGGTCCAGGAGTACATCTCTCCTCCTAGGTTTGGATTTGAGTCAATACACCACCCTTCTACTGCTCCTTGATTTCATGGGAAGAAAATACATGAATAAGAGTCATGTGGTATAGTTGTGACTTTTGGAACTGAAAGATCTCAGGAGAATGGGAAACGGTGAATTTTGGCAGACACCTTCCCAATTTCTGGCTAGATTGCAAGGAAATGTAACAACTTACTTCCACCTGCTCAGCACCTGGACACAGTGAAGCATTCTTTTCATTATCCTGCTGTTGAACTGTGCAATTTACTGGCTTTTATAGGAAGATTAATACTGGTACAGCATGCTCGGCATACCTCATTACCAAAGATGTGTTCTGCAAAGATCAGTTCTCTGTTCTTTGCAGAAGAGCCATTTGTCAGAAATTTTCTCATTGCATATAATCTCCCACTATGCAGCTATATTCATGCTGTGTTAAACAGACTCATGTTTCACTGTCAGATGCTAGCAAAGCAAACTTTCTTTGCAGTGTGAGCTTAGAGGTAGAACTTCTTGCCAGAAAAACCTCTAGACTCCTCTTGAGTGTGGTTAAGACTTCTATCTCAACAACAAAGTGGTAGCATTTGCACACAGTATTCATGATTTTCTGATTTGAAGTTTGATTAAGAGGAAATAAAAATACCTTTTGTTCTCTACCTTGGAGTTTTGAAGTGGTGTTTGATTAGGGAAGGGACAACTATTTCTAATAAACTGAGGGAGACTGTGTACGTTGTTGCACATCTTAATGCAAATATTTGTACACTCCAGCATTAAAAGTCTAGAAATTACATCATCATAGGCTCTCATGTGTGCTGTTGAAGCATATTAAACATCTGTATTAAAGATACTAATTGACTCTCTGTAGGATTATCTGTTATATAAGCACAATGAATTGTATTGAAAACATAAGTGTTTAATCCAGGGATAAAAATGTCACATGGTACAAAGTTACTGATTTTTCCAGGTTGAATATACCTCATCTAACTCTACACTCCATTATAGTCAGCAAAGACAGCTAGCACCCCTGAGGGATCCATCTGAAAATAAGTATCTGATATAACAGACGCAAATCACCCTCTAGAGGTACTACTTTCTTTCCATGGTGTACACAAAGGAAACTAATGATGAGCTTAGACAAGACACTTGAATTTGACATGGCCAAAGTTAAAGGAGGTTAGTTCCCAAAATACCTTCAGAAAGCAATTAAACACAGACAACTCTTCTAATTTCAGGCAGTCAGAAAGAGTCTTTAATGTGGTTTTTTCAATTTTTTTTTTTGGGGGGGGAGGGGGAAGGTGGTGGAAGAGAGAAAGAAAAGTCACAAACTGTTTAAAGGAGAAAAAGGCATCTGGAAACCTAGACTTAGATTCCCAGTTGTCACTGCTTTCTTTATGCCAAATTTAACACAGTAGTTATTTTTGAAGGCAGGTTATAATTTTGTCTGAAGTATGATTTTAGTGGCCACAGTCTCTTGTGAAGAGATATATTAAATCCTAGCCTTACCCACAGGACATTTATAGTGCATTCAGAATTTAGTATAGAATAAACCAGATGCTGATAATCAGTAATGTCCTGTAGTCAAGAGGAGCATATATTGAGATGTTATGTCTTGTACTGTCTCATTGAACGTAAACCATGGTATTCTAAGATAAGGCAAAGTGAGTTGTGGAAGTTAGAATTGAATTTTACAACAAATTCAAGTTTAAATGACAAACAATGAGTCTTCAGTGGAACCTCAGGATTAAATATTTAAACAGAGAAAGGCTTGTTGCAAGAGAAAGTTTTCATGGCAATATGGCATCTTCTGTCTGTGTGTGGGCTTTTTTATATAGTATAATTGCATTGCATTAATGTTTGTCCTTGCATTTTACCATTTAAATTTTACCAGGTAAGTTTTGAAGGTTTATAAGGTTTTTTTATAAGTTATATAAATATATTACCTGTAGGTATATATAGGCCTGAATATATGTAAGTTCCATGCTTCAATTATACTGCGAAATAGTTGCAGAGTATTTTCAGAAAGTGGCAACACTGACACAATCTTTTTATCCTTGTTACCTGCTGCACTTCAGTTTTTCATGCTGTTATTAGAAATTATTCAGGATATTTGGATTTTGGCTCCAGATCATCTTTTCCTGAGTCATGAACCTAGACTGCTTGGATAATTGGGTTTTCTTTGTTCAGTTTGAACAATAAAATCATAGAATCATCAAGGTTGGAAAAGATGAAGATCATCAAGTCCAACCATCTGCCTTACAACCCCTAACCACTAAACCATCTCCTGAAACACCACGTCTGCCCGTTTTTTTTAACACCTCCCTGGGTAGCCTGTTCCAATGCCTCACCACTCTTTCTGTGAAGAATGTTTTCCTAATATCTGATCTGAACCTCCCCTGGCACAGCTTGATCCCATTTCCTCTTGTCCTATTGCTGGTCACCAGGGAAAAAGGGCCAAGACCCACCTCACCACAATCTCCTCTCAGTTGTAGAGAGCAATGAGGTCTCCCCTCAGCCTTCTTTTCTCCAAGATGAACAGCACCAGCTCCCCCAGCCTGTCCTCGTAAGACCTGTTCTCCAGACCCCTAATCAGCTCAGCTGCCCTTCTCTGCACCCTCTCCAGCACCTTGGTGTCCTTTTTATACTCTGGTGCCCAAACCTGCACACAGTGCTCAAGGTGCGGCCTCACCAAGGCTGAGTACAGGGGCAGGATCACCTCCCTGGTCCTGCTGGTCACACTGTTCCTGATGCAGGCCAGGATGCCATTTTCCCTCTTGGCCACCTAGGCACACTGCTGGCTCATGTTCAGCCAGCTGTCAGTCAGCACCCCCAAGGTTCCTCTCTGCTGGACACCTCTCCAACCACTCCTCCCCAAGCCTGTAGCACTGCTGGGGGTTGGTGTGGCTGAAGTGCAGGACCTGACATTTGGCCTTATCAAAACTCAAACAATTTGCCTCAGCCCATCAATCAAACCTGTCCAGATCCCTCAGCAGAACCTCTCTACCCTCAAGGAGGCTGACACTCCCACTCAACTTAGTGTCATCTGCAAACTTAGTGAGGGTGAAAGAGAAGGATATAAAGCATAAATTAGGCAAGTAATATAATTTGTCAAGTGTCACTGCTGCTTCTGCCTGATTTAGAGCTGTATTCCTTAGCCGTGGGCTAGACCAGAGAATTACAAATATATGTGCCTTATTAGATCCTTGCTTTTAAGGCAAATTAATTGAACTAGGCTGCCAATGTTAGGAGTCTTCGACAAGGATCAGGCTGGTCATAGTCTCAGCACAGGCTTTTGCAAAGGAAATTTTTTTCTTCTGTACTACTCGGGGCAGGTGACTTTCATGTTAACATGTTTCTGAAAGAGGTTAATTGCAAGTGGAGTTAGAAGACTGTTGCAAAAAGTTTTTAAAAATTACTTAGAAATTATCAAATCATCTTGGTTTAGATTAGAGTTATGTAATGTAATTGTACAATATTTTTCTATTATACATGCTTGCTAAGTGTCATGGAATAAGTCAGCACTGAAGCAGTGCTAATATTTCTGTTTACCCAAATTGAACAAAGCATAAGCACTTAGAAAGAGTGGGTAGTATTCTGTTTAGACATCACTTCATATCATGTCTTCCTCAGTCTTAATGTTGATGGTTATTTTGTCCACAAAATACCTGTGATTGCTTTTACTGAACTTTTTGCAGTGCTTGTTGTTACTTGTGAAAGTTTTTGCTTTAGGGAATACAGCTGTCTTTTAAAATTGTACTGGGATTAAACAGTAAAATTCCTTTTTCTAGCCTCAGTGTGCAGCAGTTTATTAATTGATCATGACTTCTAAACAACTGAAAACAAGCCTGCTGTTAAACTATAAGCAGAATTCTTAAGTCAGCCCTTGGCTTTCTGAGAACAAAGGAAAAGGACAAGAGGGTGTTGGTTGATGAGAAGCTCAACATGAGCTGTCAGTGTGTGCTTGCAGGCCAGAAAGCCAACTGTATCCTGGGCTGTGTCAAAATAAGCATGGCCAGCAGGTCAAGGGAGGTGATTCTGCCTCTCTACTCTGCTCTCTTGAGACCCCACCTGGAGTACTGTGTACAGGTCTGGAGCCCCCAGCACAGGAAGGACATGAACCTGTTGGAGAAATTCCAGAGGAGGGCCACAAAGATAACCAGAGGGCTGGAGCTCGTCTCTTATGAGGACAGGCTGAGAGAGTTGGGGCTGTTCAGCCTGAAGAAGAGAAGGCTCTGGAGAGACCTTATAGCGGCCTTGCAGAGGCTGGAGGGGGCCTGCAGGAAAGCTGGGGAGGGACTTTTTACAAAGGCATGTAGTGATAGGACAAGGGGAAATGGCTATAAAGTGGAAGAGGGTGGATTTAGATTAGACATTAGGAAGAAATTCTTTAGTGTGAGGGTGGTGAGACACTGGAACAGGTTGCCCAGAGGAGATGTGGATGCCCTCTTCCTGTGTTCAAGGCCAGGTTGGATGGGACCTTGAGCAACCTGGTCTAGTGGGAGGTGTTGCTGCCCATGACAGGCAGCTTGGAACTAGATGATCTTTAAGGTCCCTCCCAAACCAAACCACACTGTGATAATTTAGCTTGTTGAATGATGAACCTGTCACAAAGGCTAGATTTGGATTTGATTCACAGCTGTTCCGTCTGTCTTGCAAAAACTATTCATTAGTTCACTGATGATACTATGATCATTATTTATTTATTTATTTATTTTGCAAATTACGCAAGTATTTCTCTAGGTAGGGTTTGAATAAGTAAATCTAATGTGGTATTTTAGCAACTAGACTTTTGCTGTTACCAAGTCAAGGGCACCGTCTCTTCCATTTTACATTCCATTTCAGCCAGACATTTTCATGCTGGGTGCAATAAACTGAGAACAAAAGGCTTAATATTACTTTTCATGGAGGTGGATCATAGAATCATAGAATTATGGGTAGCAAGGGACCTCAAGGATCATCTGGTCCAACCTTTCTAGGAAATAGTGTAGTTTATATGAGATGGCTCAGCACCCTGTCAGGCTGAGACTTAAAACTGTCCAATGTGGGGGAATCCACCACTTCCCTTGGGAAACTACTCCAATGTTTGATTGTCCTCATGTTGAAAAATTTACCTTTTGTTTCCAATCAGATTCTCCCCAGGAGAAACTTGTGCCCATTACCCCTTGTCTTTTCCATGTGACTCATTGTAAAATAGGAATCTCCATCTTCTTGGTAGCCACCGTTTAGTTACTGGAACATGGTAATGAAGTCTCCCTGAATCCTTCTTTTCTCAAAGCTGAACAAACCCAGTTTTCTCAGCCTCTTCTCATATGGCAGGTCTTCCAGTCCTTTGATCATCCTTGTGCCCCTTCTCTGGGCCCTCTTCACCCTGGTTGATGTGGAGTAATCAGAAAGTGACCCAAATCTCAAACGAAGGCGGCAAGCAAAAAAAACACAGTTTAATGAGAAATGTAGGAATTTTCATAGTTTCATGTTACTTGATCTGAAAGATTACAATGCTTTTATATTTATAATTTCTCCTATCAAATCTTCTGTAAACAATGATGCAGATAGGTTCTGTACTACTGAGAAGAGTCTGGCTGCCTCTTCTTTATTCCCTGAATCAGGTATTTATAAACATTGATGAGATCCCCCTCAGTCTTCTCTTCTCCAGGCTGAATAGTCACAGCTCTCTCAGCCTCTTCTCCTATGAAAGATGCTCCAGGCAATTAATCATCCTTTGGCCCTACTCTGGGTTTAATTCAGTAAATCCATATAATTCTTGTACTGTGGAGCCTACTGTCAAGGCTCTTCCAGTGCAGGCCAGGAACCCTTGATGAACTCCATGAGGTTCCTCTCTGTCTAGTCAAGGTGAGGCACATCCACACCTTGGTGGTGTATCAGCCACCCTTCCCAGTTTTATACCAGCAGCAAACTTGTGGAGGGTGTACTCTGCCCTGTCGTCCAGGCCAATAGTGAGGATGTTAAAGAGGACTGTGCTGACCCCTGATGTACACCAATAGTGACTTTCCTCCAGCTGGACTTTGTATGGCTGATCATAACCCTGTGGTCCCAGTTGTTCAGCCAGCTTTCAATCCACCACACCTGCCATTTATCTAGCCCATAGTTTGCTGATTTGTCTATCAGGAAGTTATGGGAGACTGTCAAAGCTCTTACTAAAGTTAGAAAACTCACACCCACTGTTCTTCCCCCATCTGTGAACCAACTCACCTCATTGTAGAAAGCTATAGGGTTGTTGAAGCAATATATAGCACCCTTATTTCCAGAATATAAACAGATTTTGTTATTTTTAGTGTCATTAGTGTTATGATATTAATTTTTCAATGTGCGGTTTCTGTCTGAAGAGAAAATTCTAACAACCCCTTTATGAACACTGTATGAATTACTGTAAAATTGTGAAAAGACTGCTCCCTGTAATAAATTTTTTAATGCTTTGGAAAGAAGAAAACACAGGGGAACACTTGTTGCAGACCAAGCTCCACACTCAAAAGGTTCTTTAGAATATTCTTCTCTTTCAGAGCTGAAGTAACTCAGAGGTTTCACTTAGATAATTCCCCTTTCCCAGTCTCCAATTTAAATAATAAGAAGTCTGACATCATGTTGACAAATAAGGTCACACATTTTCCTCAGAACTGAAAAAACTTCACCTATCCTGCAAAAATGTCTTCAGAATATCTGAGTATGAAGTGAAACATGTTGCAGTGTTTTACAAAGAAAATTACTTGTAATCTGGTCTGATTGAGAACACTTTTTCTGTTGTTTGCATTGCTGTTAATTTAATAACTAAGAAAACTCCATAATTTTTAATATTAAGGAAATCACTATTATTTTGGTCTCACTGTGTGCATAAACTGGGTATTTCCATGACCAAAGTGATACAAAAATGCATTAAAAGGCTCTTACAGAGGTGCAAAGTTATTTTTATTTGAATGTATGTCATGTTTCTTGAAATGCTGCTTTTAGTATCTTTGTAATAGAATCTGGCTCAGCAGGAGAGAAACAGTTACTCTATAGCCCATCTTCAGTTGTTTTTATATAGCTTTTCTCCTGTTTCCTTATTAATTCCAACAGTGTCTTATGACATGTATCTCTGTGTTGCTGCATCATCATTCTGGTATTGCTAGTTGTTACCAAGTGTTCAGTAAAAATATGCAAAGTCTCATCTTCAGATGATTGTGAATGTATGTCTGAGAGCAGAACTGAAGCAGTATTGCTAATACCACAAGCACAGGTAGAAATACAGCATCACTGCTTCGGTACTAGACTTCAGGAATGAGGGCCTTCTTCATTCTGGTTATCCCAAGTCCTGCTCCCATTCAGTCCAGGACTCCTGTTGGGCAGTCTCTTCACAGAATTACTTGTTTTTCATACATGACTCAGTACATCTTCTGTTTCTTTAGCTCCCATTTGATACTCCCACAGTGCCTGTGCTTGTGGGTAGGGCATAAAACCGCTTCTTAGGAATGCAGTTTAAGCTGCAAACAATCCCCTGCATTTCCCAACTGTTGATGACACCATTCATTGTTGATGATACCATTCATCTGTACTTCCAGGAGAAACACGGAAGCTCTAGTATAGGTGGGCAGCCACATCCTTTGCTGTTTTAAGTACTATTCATGGGACCTTCTTAGTTGTCCATTGATCTTAAGAGTTTCCCTTGCTGCTAGCCCAGGGGAAGGTGAACTGCTTCGGCAACAATAGGAAATAGTGTTGCTGGAGATGCTTTGTAGTGATGCTCAGAGATAATGCTACAGCTCAAGACTGAGTTTGAGGTTGTGTTGAGTACAGTTCAGGGAGACTTTTTTCATGCTGCACCAAGGCAGAAAGTGACAAAGATACTCAGATTAACCGCAGATTTTTAGAACTTCACCCAGGGCTACATCCAGGCACATTGGTTGTATGCTGTGAACAAGATTCTGTGTTAGCCTTTCACTGATAAATAGTGGGCTTCAGTCTCCATTGCTGTTTCATCTAAAGGCTTTTCTTGGTACTAACCTCACTTAGAAAAGATGTTTTCTACTTGCTGGATTGTTATTTTGACTAGTAAGTACTCTATTGTGTGTGTCTCCAAAAGGCTGATTTCTGTAGCTTATATGTGGTTTAGAACCACAACTTCAACTGGGTAGAAAATAAACTGTTTTTTAAAGTATCAAAACATTGCTCTTCACAAAAGGGCAGTCTCCCTACACTTTGTGGAATTATTGCTCTAAACTGTCTTAACACCTGACTATGGCTAGGTTAAGTACAGTACATGGCTTTCTGGAACACCCATGAGCCCATGAGTGCAGCAAGTACTAGTGGAGGCAGGCTGGGCAGATGAGGTGAGCAGAGTCCTGCAGTAGGACCATGGGAGCTGTCTCCAAGAGTGGTCACAGGCAGCTTAGTCTTGTCTTCTGTGCCACCTTCTTCCTCTAAAACAGAGGCAATAATTTGTATGCAATGTGTTTGGAGATTTTCTCATGACAATTCCTGTGCAAGAGCGAGATAATTTTTCTCATGTTTAGGTGGATTAAATTTACTTTGGTTCAGTCAACACAGCTGTAAAGCTTTAACTGAAAAGTTGGATCCAAGTCTTCACTGTAGTTCTGTGCAAGTGATTAAGAAATTTCTATTTTGGGAGAGATTCCTGAGATGAAACTAGGGTTTGGATTGCGAGACAAAAGGACAAGACCCTCCTGTAGTGTCAGAAGCCTAGGAGTAACTGAAAAGAGGAAGAGGTTGGTTTGGGGCGAAATACTGTTTTAATTCAGGGTTTGATTTTTTACAATCTTTATTTTATTAGGATTATCAGGGGATTTCTTGCGTTCTGGACGATACTCTGCTCATACCATCAATGGTGCCTGGTCTCCCTGGTCTCCATGGTCACAGTGCAGCCGTGACTGCAGCAGAGGCATACGGAACCGCAAGCGGGTCTGCAGCAACCCTGAGCCCAAGTACGGCGGGCTCCCCTGCCTCGGCCCATCTTTGGAGTACCAGGAATGCAACATTTTGCCTTGTCCAGGTAAGAGTCAACTAAAATGAGAGAGGTACGTGAAAATACGTGAAAGTAAAATAACTCATCTTCAAGGCTGTATCTTGCCACAGTTGGTTTGGGGTTTTTTTCTGAGTTTGGAGGGTTTTTTTGGTTTTTAAATAAACTACATCTCAAATTTACCTTTGTAATGTAACTGGATTTGGGTGAGATTCCCAGGTGAAGTCAGTCGGTTTATCATCAGCGGTATTAACAGCTACATCTTTTTTCACTTGTGAGACTTGGAAAAATATCATTTTAATAAGTAAACTTACAAGAGAAAATAAGGAATGTGACAAGGCATGAGAAACCTGACCTAGTCCTTATTTGAAGTCAAAATATCATTCTCATCACAGTGGCTGCTGACATTAAATCAGCAGTGCTAACTTTTGAGTGTAGTGCCTCCAGCAAATGAGGTTCAGGACTGATCACCAAGCTAGATGGTATCTCAAGTAGACCATAAAGATTGTTCTTGGAATCTTGAGCTTCTCCTTCATTTAAAGTTGTTTTATGTTTCTATAAAAAACATTACAGAAAGCATATATGTTTTCAAGAAGCTACTTGGTTTATAAATCACTGTTGTATGAGATATTTGGGGGAAAAAATTGGTTTCTGTCACCTCTTACCCTTTATAAAACACATCCAAACTCAGAGGCTTTTGAGCTTTGCAGAGGCTTTGTGGAAAAAGAAAGGAGAAGGATATAGGAAAATACATGAAAGAAAGAAAGTGTAATTGGAACAGGAGGAGGGAACTCAAGGTATGAAACAATAGAGAGAAAGAAGAGTAATGACTGAGAGACTCACTTCTTTCCACTATCAACAAGTGAATTTAGAAATAAGCTTTCATACATCTTGTATTAATTATGTATAAGAGAGCTGCATATTTTTTTATTGAAGACTTGGAGCTTTTGGTATTTATTCAAGTGTGGACCTGAAGGATTACTATGACAATATGCATATTACATATGTATACTATTCTAAAACATACGTGTATGTGTATTTATCTATGTCCATATGTATCTATATGGTTACAAGTTAAAACTGTGTTCCCTAAATCATGGACTTTTTTTTTTTAATACCTCCATCAGAACCCTTCCATCAGACACTGCCTTCACCTTCCTTTAAAGCAGGCGAACGGTGTGGTAATAACTAAGAGCTCTGCTCACAAACTGATAGGAACAGTGGGAGAAATAGGAACAGAAGTCCAGGTTGGTGCAGATGCTGACCTGCCATCAGTGAAGAAAGAGTTACTGTGTCAATTATTACGGGAGCTTGACCTGTACAAATTGATGGGTCTGGATGCCTTCCACCCTAGAGTGTTGGGAGAGCTGGCTGATGTCATTGCAGTGCTGCTCTCCATAACCTTTGAGAAGCTGTGAAGATTGGGAGATGTCCCTGAAGACTGAAGGAAGGCTGATCTCACCCCCATCTTTGAGAAGGGTCCAAAGTAAGACCCAGGTAATTACACACCCATTAGCCTCACTTCAGTCCCTGGAAAAGTCATGGAGCAAATCCTCCTGGGGACTGTCACAAGTCAGTTGAAGCACATGATTGTGAAAAGCCAGTATGGATTCACCAGGGCCACATTGTTCTTGACAAACCTGATCGCTTTCTACGTCAACATAACCTGCTCAGTGGATGCAGGGTGAGCAGTGGATGTTCTCCAAAGCTTTTCATACTGTACTCCCCAGCCTCCTCCTGAAGAAACTGACTTGATACAGCTTTGTCAAGTGGTCTGTGTGCTGGATGGGGAACTGGCTGACAGACCGTACCCAGAGGGTGATAGTAAATAGGTCCTTCTCAAACTGGCAACTGGTCATAAATAGGGTCCCCCAGGGATCGATATTGGGCCCAATGCTGTGTAACATCTTCATAAGTGACCTGGATTCTGGGATCAAGAGCACCCTGATGAAGTTTGCTGATGACACCAGGGTGAGTGGAGAGGTTGACACTCCAGAGGGAAGGGCCACCCTCCAGGGTGACCTGAACAGGCTGGAAGAGTGGTCTGGCAGGAACCCTGTGAAGTTCAATGGGGAGAAGTGTAAAGTCCTGCAACTGGAAACACATAACCCAGGAGCACAGTTCAGACTGGGATCCACCTGACTGGAGAGAAGCCCTGTGGAAAGGCACCTGGGTTCTTTGTGGAGAACAGTCTCAATCTGAGTGAACAGTGTGTTGCAGCAGCAAAGAAAGCCAACAGGATGCTGGGCTGCATCAACAAGGGCATCACCAGCAGAGATAAATAAGTCATCATCCCACTGTACTCAGTGCTTCTCAGACCACACCTCGAGTATTGCATTCAGTTTTGGTCCCTGCTCTACAAAAAAGATGCAGACAGGCTGGAAGAGGGTCCAGAGAAAGGTCAAGAGAAGGATGATCAGAGGACTGGCGGACCTGCCGTATGAGGAGAGGCTAAGAAAACTGAGTTTGTTCACCCTTGAGTAAAGAAGGCTTCAGGAAGACCTTATTACAATGTTCCAGTACTTAAAGGGTGACTACCAAGAAGATGGAGACTCCCTATTTACAATGAGTCATGTGGAAAAGACAAGGGGTAATAGGCACAAATTGCTCCTGGGGAGATTCCGATTGGGCACAAGAGGTAAATTTTTCACCATGGGGACAGTAAAAAATTGGAATAGTCTCCCAAGGGAAATGGTGGATTCCCCCACCTTGGACAGTTTTAAGTCTCAACTTGACAGGGTGCTGAGCCATCTCGTATAAACTCTAGTAGTACCTAGAAAGGTTGATCCTTAAAGTTGCTTCCAACCCGGTATTCTATGATCCTATGATTGCATTGTCATGCTGTAAAATCTGAAGTGCATTTACTAAATTGTCTCAGATTATCTATAAAATGGGGCCAGATTTGTTATTCATACCTTGCTGATGATTCTTAAATCCTGTCTTGAATATTCTTGGATTTTTTCTTTTTTACAAAGTTAAAATAAGTTAGGGGTTTTCAGAAGTGGCATTTTTAATTTGTTCTGCAGCTAGTACACTGTTATATTTTTTTGAAGGAAATTGTTCAAACCAGTAAAACACAGTTATGCAGACATACATTTGATGTAGAGGCCCTTCTTGTTTATGAGTTAGACAACACCCAAAGCTAAAATACATGAAATTGTAAGGCAGAACTCGAAATTGTGCTTTATATAAAAATTATTCCATCTTTTGCTGTCTCTGAATTTTAAAGTATTTTTTAAGATCAGTTGGTATAAAGTACGGTGGACCTGTGTGAAGCAAGAAGGAGTGTTCTGATATACCTTACAACTTTCTTCAGTGACAAGTTTCATTTTTCTTTTTAGTGCAAAGTAAATTTGAACAAAGATGTAGAGCTTGGGAGAAGTGTTTAGATGTATGATAGCCTGCGAGGAATCACAGAGTTCCTCAGCTAAAGTACTACTATTTGCCAGTAGTTAAGAAGAAATCTAAGGAGCTAAGTCAGATCTCAGATAAATCTGAAGGGAAAACATTGCAAGCAGTAGATGTAATTATTTCCTTTTTTTTTTTTCTTAAAGCCATGGGAGAGCAAGAAATGACTGCAGAATAAGGCTTATCCATAAATTAGACCTGATTATAAATTTGTAGAAAGGGAATAATTCTTTTATTGGAGAGGCTTACTGCTGAAATTGAATTATCTCCATTTTTAATGAAAGTCACAGAAAGTTTAATTGGTGGGTAGACATGAACATCTATTAGGTTGACATTTATAAGACCTCATCAAGAAAGGGCAGACATTAACAATATATGGGTGAAGAGACTTTGGTCCTGGTTCCCTGCGTAAAAACCTGTCCTACCTCAGAACAGGGAGGGTAAAAGCCAGTAAAAGAAACCACAATTGGATCACTTTTCAGCCTTCTTGTAAACAACTGTGTTAGGGACCAGATTTAATTTCCTAGGCACTTAGATTTAGGACAGCTTTGTAAACTCATTCTTACCCTCGCTACTCAAGTGAGATCCTAAAATGTGCCTGTCAGGCTTTGACCACACAACCCTTGCAGGTGTTGAGAAAAGTTGGTGTAGGTTCAGATCCCATTGTGGTATTGACTATAGCCTCCTTACATGGACTAGGCTGTAGACAGTCGCAAGAGTAAACACATCAGGCCCTTCTTACCTCTGTGAGCATCGAGGATTAAAACAGAGATTCTGCATAGTTCGTTCTAGCCCATGTAAGTAAGTGAGGTGCAGACAGAAAGACTGAGGAATGTGACATTTTGGTTTGGCCTCGACCTGAAAGTAATGGCCATAGTACTAGAAATAAAAATGCAATAAGGAAGAATTTGATGCCTTCTGAGATTTACCTGAGCTCCCTCAGTGTAAGAACAGCTTCACCTGCTCCCTGCTGATACTGAACCATTTTGTTAGAGTCCAGTCCAGTCATTAACCCTTCAGTAATATTCTGGCTAATAGAAGGGGTTGAGATAGCAGCCATAAAGAAACCTTCCTCCTAGTTCAGGCTCAGGTTCTGCCTCCTGTTCACTTTGCCCCCTGTTGTGCTAATTGAAGACAGGATCAAACCCTTATGATGTAAACTGATGAAAACAATGAGTGATGGAGAAATATACTAAGTAGTACTTAAGTCATGCTGAAAGTTAATAGGACTTGTAGGCTTCTAAATCAATTAATCTGATCTCAGTGTCATCCTGGAAGATACTAAGTGCTCTGAAGAGCTGACACAATGAAAAAGGCCATGGGACAATCACCGAGTGTATGAGGCTCTCTTGCCTGGTTAAGTGTCATGCAGCATCACTTTAAATACACTTATTAAAATATTAATAGACAGTAGTATCTGGTTAAAAGTGCTGCAGGATCCCAGAACTTCAAAAAATACTGAAGTCATCTAGAACCTGCCTTCAGCAGCTACTGTTAAGTCTTCCTTGAGCCTGCAGAGAGAGAAATATTGACATTTTTCCCATAGCTTGTGGCAGAGTAAATGGTCCACTAACATGCAGAACAATAGCAGTCACTGGGCAGATTACTTTTCATCCATAGTATTTGAAGGCTGAATATATTTTAGTAAATTCAACAGTGCCAGAAATTTGCCAGCAATTGTACCCAGGCCTGGGAATATGATTTGTCTGTATTGTACAAGTTTTAAAATTATCCCTCATACAATTTTGCCTTCAACTAACTAGCGCTCTCCCAAATAACGTGCCAAAGTAGTTTGGGAGTCAGTATACGGTAAGACTTGTTCCCAGTACTCGGTTTCCCTGTGGCCAAACTCTTTTGAGGGGCAGTGGAATTTGCACTGTTGTCTTGCACTAGCAAATTATGCTTTGGCCCTGTGCCTCAAGCCCTTTTTTATGGCTTGGAGATGTGGTGAATAGAGTTGAACTGGCAAGCACTGAACAGCCTCAATAACTATGGAAAGGATCTGTGAATACTCACTGACATTTCTGTTTTCTTTGAGTTATTAATATGTGGTCAATATGAAAATAAAAGAATCTGTAATCAGACATATTACGGTTTTGTTATCCTTGGGACCATGCGAGCTATTTACATTATGAAGACAAACAGATGATGAAGAGAAGCACTTCTTGAATGGTAGATTCTACCAAAAAATTACAAAAAATATACTAAGAGAATTGTTTGCCTGAAAATAACAACAGCCAAACATAGTGAATTCTGTCCTAGTTCCCAGTATTGCACCATCTCTTCAGTTATTACTGTAGAAAAGACAACATTTTATTAATTTTTGTTTCATTTTGCTTCTTGTTGCCTTCTCTTTTATTGTTGCCCAATGTGCCTTAATTAGGAATTTAAAGCATAGCTACATGAGCACCATTGACTAGCGTGAGCTACAGGAGTTTCTGTTCCCTTGTCTCCTCAGAGCATAATGATGGATCAGAGGGAAAGATTTGCAATTCTGATATGTCATGACAATATTTTGGGCTTTTTCCAGTTTCAGATTTTTATTACAGTAGTTTTAGCTTGGTTTGGTTTGAACATTTTGGCTGAGAAGAACTGAACAAATTTATGTATCAGTAAATGTTCTAATAACAATAAAGAGTTTCAGATAAACAAAACTCTCTGAAAAGCTGTTTCAGTTATTTATGCATCCCCTAAAGCCAGTTATTGCTTGTTATTTTTTTCTTCATTATTACTTTTTTTTTCCTCCTTTTTTTTTTTTTTTTCCGTGTGATCATACTTGGCCACAGGGAAACAAAAATGTATTTAAAGGAACAGACAAAATTTATCCTGCAGTAACTTCCTAAAGTGGGGAAAAATTACTCTGATCCAATAAAGCTTGTCTCTGAGGCTGCTGAAGCCCATCTCTATATGCATTGATCTCTCTGGACTGCTTCTTTAGCCAGTGAGAGAGGGCTGAACTGCCCTTTGGAAGCAACTGTTACTTTTCTAAAGTTAAGAGTCTCAGTTACAGACTTACACCCAGGTTGATCCTTAGGTTTTGTTTTTGTGTTTTCCTGAGAAGCATTCATTTGCCCTCCTGTGTTTCTGTACTGCACCATTTTGACTGTTTCATCTAGCATTGCTTTAATGAACAAAAGGCATCTATAGCATTGCAGAAACAAGATGTTGCCTTTGCAAAGTATGATGTAAAAATTGCTCTTTCCCACACTCAAACATGCAGCAATATCCCACAGGATTAGGAAAAGCAGTAGGCCAAGTGATATGGAATGGGATGATCCCCAGGTGTCTGGAAGAGAATAGTACTCTCAAGGGTCTGTAGGCTGCCAAACACACAGTGCCCTCTGATTTAACTTTTCACTCAGCCCCTGGGAAGCACACCATCTGCATTTTGGTGGGTGGAAAGGACTATTGCCCCTCTGTTAATTCTTCTTCATGCATATATAAAAGACTGACCTCTCAACATGTTTTATTCTCTTTTGCTACACTTTCAAAGAGATTAACATGAGAAGTTATAAACCTACAGGCACACACCAAAGGAAATTTTGTTGTTGTTGTTGTTGTTTAAATTTGAAATAAGACCAGACAGTACAAGAGCCTGCAATCCTATCAGTGTTCTCAGGAAAGCAGGTGAGATCAGTGAATCTCCCCGTGCTTCCTTTCACTTCCTTGTAAAACCCAAAGTGCATAGCAGGGCATCCTGCTTACTTAATTGTCTCTTGGAAATTCTCCAGCAGTGTGAAGGTTTTATCATGTCCCCAGGAGATCCCATTTCTGTAGACTGTTTCTTTCTAGTACAGCCTCTTTCCTATGGTTGTTGTATTTTGGTTTTCTTTGTGGTTTGTTGGTTGTTGGTTTTTTTTATTATAGTGATGAAATATTTATTAACCACAGCAACAGCCAGGAGGCAAAAAAGGTGTTTGCTTTAATATAAAGGAAAGCATTATTTGAGAGTACCCTGCTAGCTGAAGGGTGGAAAGGGACCAACCTCAGTAATTGTGAGAAAATGTAAAGACTCTGTATCTTTCATTGTGGAACCGATGTAATGACTTTCTTTTGTCCAGCAGCTCTACAAAACTGTAATGTAAACAAACTGTAGTGACTGGAACTTTCCTTACATCTGTGTATTTTTCCTCCTATAAGAAGCAGAAATAACATTAAGGACCCTATGACAAAAGGAGAAAAAAAAAAAACACAAAAAAGAAAAAAAAAACCCAGATGGTGCTGTGTTGCTAAGCAACTTTAAAGAAAGATGAAAGAAACCGCAGAGCTCTATTTAGGTCTTGTAAAGACTCCAGCAGTAAATACCCACTCCTTTGATCTTATTTAACCATGATGATGCTTTATCATCCTCCGTTGCTGAGAAGAAAAAGTTTTGGAGACAAATAAAAGAGGTAGTTATGACAGTCCTTGAAAGGCCTAGAGATTTAGGATGGCAGCCTGTCAGTAAATAGTAGGTAAGAAAAACAGTTATAATTACAGTGTCCAGCTCAACCATGATCAAGTCTAACATTACGTTGTCTATTATATAATGTCTGTCCTTTCCCTTCTTCTCCAGACCCAATTTTCCCTTTACATCTGAAGCCTTATAGTACAGCCATGATCAGTGCAGTTGTGGAACTTGGTTACATTCCTGGATGTCACATCAGTCTGTGTGTTCTCGGCCACCTATAGATAGAAGGCAGATGGCAGTTTCAAATGCATGTGCATTTGTAATTCTCACTCTAATCCATTGAAAAATAAGTAGAAAGTGTTGAGGGTCACTGTCTCCATTACAGTGAACAAGCCACAGGTAATGCTTGCAGACGATTTATCTCCTGTCTAGTCAGTCTTTGGCTGTCATTCTGTTTTATGAAAA
>NW_009953864.1:1610806-1636940 GCF_000747805.2 Chaetura pelagica
TTTAAATGAAAAAATAAAAAGAGAATGGAGTATTTTTAAAAGTAAAGCCTTATTTTGCATGAAGTGAATAGCTTAGATAGCAGCTTCTGCTCTTATTTGGCATAATTTAAAAAATAATAATATAAAAAAGATGAAAGTTCCAAATGAAAGGTACCATGTGTTGAAATTGTTATAAAATAGTACAGTATATTTCACCTGCACTGAAGACAAAATAAACTGTGACTTTCTTAGACATGAGCTTGCATCATACTACATTTACAGAATTATCTCAGGCAAAAAGACACAGCTGTTTTCTAGTGACTATATGAATAAGAGAACAAGTCAAGCACTCTAGCAAGATGTAGTATGTATTTGTGATAAGTGGTGTAAAAGTTACTCATAAATCTGCATAGCTAGATGATTTGGCTGATAAATATATCCAGGAAAATGTAGTAATCATTTAATTCCTTAATAATGGAAATAATATATTTAAATTGCATACTGGGAATATAGTACCAGATTCCATGGATCCTGTCTGTCCAATTAGGCTATTCAGAGGCCAGATACATTACTTGCAAAAGTTTTTGCAACTATTGTTCTTAGAAAGTGCCAAATCTATGTTTTCTTGATTTACAGAATGATGTTGCAAACAATACAAATAATAAAATGTTCTATATTCAACAGTTTCACTTAGAAGTTTAGCTAATAGCCTTAGATATGCACTAGCAAATTACCTGTTTGATAAGAAGTTGAGAACCTGAGGGTATGCTATATCAGAAATTACGTTCAAAAGTAGACATATAGGTTTTAATATCAAACTAGCTGCATTCTCCTAGCTTATTTTCTTACTGTTGCAGCCTTTGCATAGAAATCATTCTACTTAACTCACCAAGTACATTGGTAATATACAATGCTACTGAAACAAAATTAGTATTTTTATAGTGCTCCACATCTTCAACTAAGAGTTAATGTAAAGGAGAATACTGCAAAGATATTTTCATTGGAAGCTGATATTTTGTCAGATTTGAAACCTCTCTTTTTTTTTGGTAAGGGATAATTATGGAATAGCATTTCAATAAACCAGTGGAAACTGGTTTGCTCTTTGAAAGGCTGTTAGAGTAATTGAACAATAAGGAGGAAAAGGAGTTGTGAAATGCTGGATGAATGTTTTGGAGACTTCCATGACAATCAAAAAATTGTTTCAACAAACCATGAAGTAAAGTCTTGGAAGGAATGTTTTAAATGAACACACAGTAAAAATCGTGTTCAGAAAATGTGTACTTACCTAGTATTTTTATAAGCAGGCAATAACGAGTTTCTGCCTTGTGTGGTAAAATGCTCATTGCTGCTGTGAGTGATGGCAGACAAAAAGGCAAAGCTTCTGCTCAGTTTAGGGTCCTGTCATAAAGCAAAACTTTATTGGCATATTGCCTTTATTATACTTAGGGTCTCACCTATTAGTGTCAATTGAATAACACACTGTCTCTTTTAGTTGCAGACATAGTAAATAATTTCATTACTTGAGTATTAAAAAGCAAATGCTAACACTTTAATCAGGGGTTTGAAAATAAATTAATTTTTTTGTGGCATATGAAATTTCTGAAAGTTTAGGTTTCTGTTGCCCTTTTTTTCCAAAAAAAAAATAAAATTGAAAGAAAAATGAACAAAATGCTGAGATTCTTTGCACGGGGAATGCTGTCCCTGGGAGAAGGACATCTGACTTTGTCATGTGCCTGCGGGCAGGAAGCCTTTGGCAGGTGGGCTGCAGTATGGGCCATAAATGCCAGAAATATATCCTGGAGCAGCAGCTTTAAGAAGAGAGGCACAAAGGAGCCACTCCAGTGCAGGCAACATGGTGAACTTTCAGTAGAAGCCTGTCTATTGGCCATGTGTTGAAAGCCATCTGATAATAGGGGTCCCTTGAAATCCAGCCTACATTTTAGAGGAACCTTGTGAAAACTCAAACTGGATAAAAGTTTGATGTACAAGAATCAGTAAATACTAATGGGGGGGGGGAATACAGATATTTAGTCTTTAGTAACCTGTGTTTGAAACTTTAAGTGGCAGTCCTTTTTGTCGTTCATCTGCTGCTTTTTTGAACACTGCCATCCGTTGCTCTGCTGCTGGCATCTGTGCTAGAGCTGCATTGATAGTCACACTATATTGGCCCATATAAGGGTCTATATAAAGGCTTAAGGTGGTCTCCACTGGGTTGTAAAACAAAATCTGGATTCCTCAGTCTCTCTGTTGATACTATTTGGCTAAGTTTTAGTTTATGAATAAAGATATACTTTAAGCTCATAATACTTCTGTTAAACAAGCTTTGGTATTTTATTTCCTCACAAGTGAGAGAAGAGTTTTGGGCTTGATGTAGCCACTGAATGTGTCTTATATGGATGGGTAATTTTGTTAGACTTGCTAGTATACCAGGGGCTTTTAAAATCTGTAAATGAAATTGCATTAAATTTGTGTGCCTGTGTTCAGTGGCACTTAAAACTGCCCAGTAATTTCAGTGGGCCACAGAGTATCAGAAAGATGAGTGGATTATGTCATGTTAAACATTCACTTGAAACATTTTGTGTCTTTTTAGTGGATGGAGGCTGGTCTTGCTGGTCATCCTGGTCAAAGTGTTCAGCAACTTGTGGAGGAGGGCATTATATGAGAACTCGGTCCTGCACAAACCCAGCACCAGCATATGGAGGAGATATCTGCCTTGGACTGCACACTGAAGAGGCACTCTGCAACACACAGCCATGTCCAGGTATAGCAAATCAGCCCATGCAGCTTTGTTGTTTGTGTGCCACAGAATAAGATATTCACAGCTAAGCAACATAATGCTCCTTGATCTATTATTTAGGAGTACATCATTGTTGTCCCTTGTTATGTGCATGATCAGCTCTTACATGCTATCATCACACTAAATCAAGTAACAGCAAGATATAGCCTACAGAACACTACCTCCTCCCTCTCCCTTTAAAAATTAAAATTTAAGTTGCCAAGATTCCAGATCTGGGTGAACTAAAACTGTATAATATTTGATGTGAATAATGCAAACAGCCTGGGAGGCTTTTCATAACAATATCAAAAATAAGTACATTTGTTTAACAGTAAAAATTCACAGCAAGCAAATTGCTGAGGTTAATATTTAACAATGAGTGTTATAACCAGGTCCTTCAAGTAGATAATGTTTCCCCTGTTTTCATCTAAAACACAGAGCAGAGGTTAATGCTCTTTGTAAAATCCCTTCTTCAACTTTGGATGTTAAGGAGCAGAGACTTTATCTTTTTAAATGATTATTGAGTACTTAGTAAATGAAATGTCTCAGCACTCCTGCTAGTTGTAAATTATGGATCATGACTTTTCCTGTAACTTTGCCTGCACCTCTGCCTTTTGACCCATATTAAAATAAACTTTTTTAAAATGAAAAATAAAAGTGACATGTAGAGAGTAAGCCCACACCACACAGAACATGATGAAATCATTAGTGAAAAGTCAGTGGGAAAATTTGTTTTTATTTATTGCTGATTAATGGATTGCAGGCAACAGCAAAAGGAAATAAGCAGCTCTGATGCCACATTGTATTACTTGCTTCACTGAGAGCTCCTAGACTTCATAGTAAAAGTTACCTGCTTTGTATAAGGCTGTGCACTTGGAGGCACAAGCCCCCCGAGTTTGAATATATGGATCCTATTACCTGTGCCAAACTACAATTTAAGTTGATCTCCTCTTCTGGCACTGCGTGTCTTGCAGCAGAATAAAAGTACCTGCTTTGTCAAAATTAAAGCAGATGCAACACTCTGTAATGTGTTTAAATAACCCCAAACATAGAAAGCAGTCAATGATTTGATTTTTAAGACAAATAGTGTATATTTTTATGTAGAAGTTACATAGCTGCCTTGGAATCCTTAAGGCATCTTTAAAAGGTCATAACTGGTGCATTCGTTGTGCTAGTTTTGTAGCTATTTCTCTTGTTGCACATTTGTTTTCTACCTCCATTTTTTTAGAGATGACATTTCGCAAACATTTATAAATAATCTCTTCATCGTGTTCGACCTGTGCAATGGGCTGACCCTGGCTGGACACCAGATGCCTACCAAAATCCTCTCTATCACTTATCCTTCTCAACTGGACAGGGAGAGAAAATATTTTGAAAGGCTCATGGGTTGAAATGAAGACAGGGAGATCACTCAGCAATTACCATCACAAGCAAAACAGCCTCAGCTTGGGGAGATTAGTTTAATGTATTACCAATCAAATCAGAATAGGGTGATGAGAAATAAAACCAAAGCTTAAAACACCTTCCACCCACCTTTCCCTTCTTCCTTGGTCCCACTTCACATCCAATTTCTCTACCTCCTCCCCTGCAGTGGCACGGGGACACAGGGAACGGGGCTTGGGGTCAGTGCATCACACATTGTCTCTGCCCACCAGTGAGAACTGGGCCAGCATTTGTAATTAACAGCATTCCTTTAAATTTGAATGAGCAGGACTTTATCGTTACTAAATATTAAAGGTAGGGACCCATGTACTTAAGTCCAGCAACTGATGCTGGGGGTGTGTCGACAGCAGCTCCTGGCTGTGCCACACAATATAGGCAGGAAGAACCCTGCTGCATTTGCTTGGCTCCCACCTCAGCGCTCCTGTTTCATGAATTAGGAACCAACTACTTTGTATCATCTCCCTCCATGCTTCTACTACCCACTCTGCAGAAGAGGCCCTTGCAAGACCTCTCTCAGGAAACAGAAGAGCCAAAAGACTGAGCTGAGTGTTCTTGTTCCTCACAATTACAAGATTCCACTGTTTGACATTGGCTACTTGTGTCAAGGAATTTGCCCTGTTGCTCAAAGGTGGCCCCATCCAGATAGTTGAAAATAGTTCATAAATATCAATGTACAGGCTCCCCCCCTGACCTGCTGACTACATCCAACCACACCAGAAATGATGATGTGCATCTGAACAACAGACTACTAGGACTGATGGCTGCTGTCTCTAACTAGCACTCTCCTACTGTCTTGAAAATGGTCCCGGGATCACTGCTTGAGATTTTTTGTGCCAATGTTATGTCCATCTACTCCCTTCATTTCATTTTACCATACTATTGGTTAGAAAGTGAACGTCCAACAGTGTCATGAAATGTTTTCAAAAATTTTTAAAACTGCAATCTCAGATACTCCTATTGGAATCTGCTAAAGTTTAGATGACTGAGAGTTTTTAACTTTTGCAAGGGGAAAGTAATAAGTACATGTGAAGCTTGTATGCTGGATTTATGCAATGTATGGAAAGGGCCCCAAAGTACAAGAAAGTGCAAGACTTCCCTGACTTTCCACCTGATACAAAAAAGGTGTGTAAAACAATGCATTTTCCAAAGTATTCACAATTTTTAATATTCTTCAATCTAGCTTGAAACAAAACTAGATTAATATATACTTAATATATACTTCTTTATTTGAAGCAAAATGAAATTTGTAAGCTTGCTTCATAATGACATAAAATCAATTAAATTTTTAAGTAGAAACAAGCTTGGTTTGGCATCCTAGCACTATAAAAACCATATAAAAACCATTAAATTTATCTCAGTGAGAAAACCAACAAAAGAAAAAACATTTAACTGAGCTCTGTCTTCTACCATACATGCCAAACTCAGAAGACTCTGATGAAGACAAGACTTGTGCTTGAATTGTAAGAAAGCTGAATTCAGTAATCTCACAGCACCTCATGGGAATGAGATCAATTCACTTCATTTAAGGCAAGTGTTCTGAGACCACACAGGCATGAAATAAAAATGTCTTAATCAAAGCAACATAGGCAGAGAAAGAAATATAGGGAAACAATAGAAGCTGATAATGAACTAACTGAATGGGGAAGAGAAGGTGAAAATACTTGATCAGATCTCTTCTATCTATAGCAAAGAAATGGACCTGAAATTAAAATAAAGCTTAAAAAAACCAAACCACAAAATAAAATTAGTTGCAAGATGCTACTATTTTTTAGGTTAAGTTACCCTACTTCAGACCTTGAATACATGGTCTCATAGCTCTCTCATTGCTACTTGTGAGGTACATAAATAAAAGACAGTGTCATTGTCCATCTTAATGACCTAGACTGGAATTAACTCCAGGGCAATAACTCTTCAGTCACCACTGCAGTATCCTTCTGGCTTCTTACTTCCATACACAAAGGCCATGGCTGAAGCCAAAGCCATAATATGTCTGAGATAAATTTACCGTCACACTCGACATTTCAGAGGCTTTTGCCAAACCTGAAGTGCCTCTGTTTCAGTGGGAAGAAAGAACTAGTTGGTGGTGGCTGGGCACAAGGCCTTCTGTTATTACTCAGAGACTCTTTCTCTCTCACTCAGTGTACTTGAAGCATTTAATTGCAGTGTCTGCCTGTGTGTCTCTCTCTGCCTGTTGCAGACAGCTGGTCCGAGTGGTCTAAGTGGTCCGAGTGTGACTCGTCTGGCCTTCAGTTCCGCGCTCGTCAGTGCATCATTTTGTTTCCTGTGGGCAGCCAGTGCACAGGCAACACCACGGAGAGCAGAGCCTGTGCTTTGGACTCCAACTTTATACCAGGTGAGATCAGCATGCTCCTCGAAGGATTAGTGAGATCTCAACGTTTCAAGGATGAGGCGTGGTACTATCCCACACCACACTGTGCAGAGCCAAGAGAACTTGCCTTTTGTCAGCCAAAGCCTGTTGGTCTACTGTGTATAGACGATGTTGCCAGATCTGGTGTCATCATGAAAACTTGCCTCATGGCTCTGAGTGTTGTGCAGCTGTCCTCAGTCACCACCTGGGACTTTGGTTAGTCGCTGTCACAGCGTTCTGCAGGTCCCTCCCATCCTACTTGGTAGCAGGGTGCGGGGATGGTTGTGGATAACTAGAAGAAATTGTTTCCTTATTACTTTAGTTTAAACGTTTTTGAGACTTTGGGTTTATTAGAGCAGCGTTCCTCTAGATTTTGTGATTCGCATATATGAAAGTGGGTGCTGTGGTAGTTAAATCTGGAAATCTTTTCACAGAAGCTTAATGACTGCTTTGGAAGGTAAGTACTATCAACTCAGGTCCTTATCTCCCTCGTGATCACTAAGTACCTGATGCACAGGCACATCATGTATTATTCTGTAGCATTTGTCAAAACTCTTGACTATACTCTTCCTCCTAGCCCCCCCACATCACGGCAGGCATTTAAATCCACACAGCAGTATGGGTGGCCACGTTGCATTACTGTTAGCAGTCATCTTTCTGACTGTGTACATTAAAAACAAGCTTGCATTCTATTCACAGACAGATAAATTGACGTTTTGATGTATCATTTGAAATGTGATTATGTTTACTCAGTGCAGCAAACTTTTTTTTTTCCTGTGATTATGTGGTACAATACAGTACCATTTAACAAAGGAATCAACAAATGTAAATGCTATTTTTATGGATGGTGAATGATGCTTTTACTCCCGAGTACTATTTTTTCCTTCAAAACCAATGTAAAAAATGTCAGTGTGAAAGCAAAAACTCCCACATTGTATTTTCCCCTTTTTCTCAGGCTTTTGAAATAGGTCCATTAATATTCACCTTCTGTGAAATCCCTGCTTAATCCAGTATAAGCTCTACATCTTATTTTGGGAAGATGGCATTTTCAGAATCTGAAATGATCCACCTCTTCTCTCGCCCTTCTGGTTTGTTTGCCACTCCTCCTCAGATTACCCATATCACAGCAGATAAGGTCATGCCATTACACTCACCTGAGGCAAACTAGCTTGCTTTCTTGGGATCACTCCGCTCCCTTGCACTCCTCCAGGTCCTCCAACTCAGAGTCCTCTCCCTCCCTCACAACCTCTCTTTCTTTTCTAATTCACCTCCCACCTTTTCTCAGCTAATGTGCTGGCATGTCCACCCTCGTGTTGTCTCCTCCTACTGCTTACTTTAGCCCAGTTCCTCTACAGAGCTTTGTATGTAGAGTGATTCTGGCAGAATGAAAAAATGCCTCCTTCTCTTCATTGCTGCTGCCATGTTTGCAGAGTTAGCCCTTACCAGAACTTTATGGTTTTCTGGTACATTTTTTTTCTGCTTATGGTTTGGGTTGTGAGTTAGTGGTCTCAACCAGACAAAATGTAATCTTAGCCTTTAACTCTCTGTGAAAGTGCAGTTCTGTGAGGTCTGATGCTTTCTCCTTTAGAAAATAGGTTTTATTGGCTTAGTGTGTGAAGAAAGATAAAAAGTCATGGTCCCCTTAGCAGTAGCCGCATATGGATCATCATCTTTTGGTAGTGGAGACCCTACTGTTAATTCCTCATACAGAAGATATTGCATACCTGTAAATATCGTTGCTGCCCTTATCTGCTCTGATTTTAGTTCCACTAGAAGCATCCTTAGATGGGAAAGTCAGAGTTGTACACAGTGTTCATGAAGTGGACAACACATGGATTTGTAATGCTGATATCCTGTCCTGTTCACTGTTGCTTTCTTGGTAGTAACTGGCATTTGTTTTGACTTTTTTGATTGCTTCTGAGCACAAAGTTGATATTTTCATTGAGCAATTTATCATAAACCCCTGGTCTCAGGAGTAGTAATGGTCAGCTGACAACCCATCATTTTATATGTGACACTAGGATTGCTTTCCACTTTATGTATCACTTTACACTGATCTACGATCTGTTTCATTTTATTGCCCAGTTTTGTAGGGCTCTTCTGCAGCTTTTCTCAGCATGCCCTTCTCCATGCTGCTTTAACTTTGTATCATCAGCAAACTTCAAACGCACATTTGCTTCCTGCTTTTTTTGCTCTGTGCTGAAAACCTAGGTCGCCTTGCAGTAAGGACTTAGCACATGTACTACTTAGCGCACTTAATACTACCTTGTTTTCTATATTTTCCCTCATCTCCCATATCTATTTTGTTGCTTGGGAAACCTTTGACAAGGAGCTTAAAAGCTTTTTTGAAATCCAGGTAGACTCTGTCTCTTGCCCTGCCCTTATCCACATGATCATTGACCCTTTCAGAGAGGTTCAGGAGATTTGTAAGGCAGGACTTCCCTTCACAGAAGCCATGGTCCTGAAGTAAACAGTGGGAAAATTTTATTATCAACAGACTTTTGTTCAATATTTATTCAGAATGCTTCCAAAGTCAAAATGTTAAGGATACAGGCTGGAATTACATTTTATTAGTTTCCAATTGAGACCCATAAAATTGACAGTCATCTTCTTTGAAGATTTCGTAAATTTCCTCTCTTTGCATTAGTGCTAGATGACACTTCTAAAAGTAATGAGCCATTTGGGCACAATATAATTAAACTTCCATTAAATTTACTGTTCAGAAAATCAACACTTTCTCAACATGCTTAAACTCCACAACGAATGTTTTCATGTGCAATTCATCGTTTAAATTCCAGAGATGTTTTGAAGCAAGAATTAAAAATATGTTGCTGGTTTTGCTTTGGAAACTAGGGAACCTGGAGATGTCATTGGACCTTTTTGTTAAGTCTAGCACATGTACAAAATCTTTTTTACTTTGGGTTTGGAGTGAATGTAGTAGAATAATTTTTAAAATCCTTACTGTGTTAATCAAACTTGTAGTTCTTTGTGGGTTTTTTTCTCTCTAGCATAAGCAATTTATTTATTTTTCCAGAAATATCAGTGGCACGATCCAGCAGCATAGAAGAAAAGTGGTGTGGTGGTAAGATTTTCAAATCTAGATGTTTATTAAATGCTAAAGTATTAATTTTGCATTTTTTCCTTTTGTTTCACCTTTTGCACTCTCCTAGTTATATTCTGCCTTCTCTTATTTTTTACACTTGCACAGAAAAAGTAATGTTGTTACTACAGGTTTTCTCATTAAATATCCATCTGCCATTGCTGACCTTTAAAACAAGAACATGTATTACTGGATGTTTGTATTTTCTTATTTTTCACCCTTCTCTCAAAAATAAATTTATATTATAAGCTAGTTATTAGTAGGTCAAAATTTGTGAATTTGCTCCACCTTTTTTAGAATAATGATTTCACAGACCTCTTTGGGACTCCATATAGACAGCAGAAAGCCAGTCCCATTTAATAGCTCAGACTGTGTCTGTGGCTCATTTTCACCTCTTTTATCAAAGACAAAACTAAAAGTTAAAAAAAAAAAAGTTCCAATCTCCAATCCAGAGGGTCCTGATTCTAGCAAAACAAATCTTGAAAGAGAAAACTGTTAGAAAAAGCAAGCAATAATAAGTAGAAGGAAGGACCATTTTTGTTTATGCTGAGCTATCACGCTTAGTCTGTGTCGTCATGGTAGTCCGTGTCACCAAGATCTGCAACAGTAGGAAACTCTTGTAAAAGAGTAGAAGGAGATTTCAGTCATAATCTATATATTGAGGCGGTCAACCTAATCACCTAAATATCAGTTTGTGTATCTAAATAACTAGCAGGCATGTAAAGATCCTACCTTGCTCTCAGTTTTAATCCTTGTGTAGGTGGAGAGGGTCGTGAAGAACATTTTAGGGAAAGCAGGATTGTGATTCAGTGATACCAGGACTTTGTTAGTTCTGCCACAAGTCACTGTGTGTAAGAGACATAGCTAGAAGAACAGCAGAGGAGGCAATACTGTAGTCCACTGAAAAAAATAAATAAATCTATGTATGTACATTACATACATCATTTATATATAACAAGGCTTTGCTGTACTAGTTGAAAAATAGTTTTGCTCAGCTATTCAAACATGCAAAATACAATTCATTTATCTGTTACTTGGGTACTGAACTTGCTTAAGCATCTTTCAGAAATTTCAGTCTTAATACTCACAGAGGTGTATGGGTATCTAAGATACTTATAATGATCCCTTCAGGGAAGTACAATGCATTTGCTGCTGTAGGGATAAAACGTTGCAATTGAGATGTTCCTGGGAAACACATGAAATTTCCCTTATCTTTACTTTAGTCAAACACTTGACTACATTTTTGTGTGAGCTTGAGCTTTTATTGCTGCTTCCTTAAAAATAAGATTGTCTTCTGCTCTCCACTCTGCAGAGTTCAACATGTTTCACATGATTGCAGTGGGATTGAGTAGCTCGATACTTGGTTGCCTTCTTACCCTGCTTGTTTACACTTACTGCCAACGATACCAACAACAGTCCCATGACGCAACTGTCATCCATCCGGTGTCACCAGCTCCTCTAAATACCAGCATTACAAACCATATCAACAAACTGGACAAATATGATTCTGTAGAAGCCATCAAGGTGAGAAGTGGGTTAGTGGCTCTGTAATGCATTATGTATATGGTTCTAGGCAAGCAGCTCTGCTTTATAAAAAAGAATGCTACTAGATAGTTTTCTGCAGTGGCATTCAGACTCAAATTATGCTGATTGTCAGTGACAAAAATAGATTTCACTTGCAGCCTTGTAATTACAGATCCTTTGTCAGTCCCTATTACACAGAAAGCTACATTTTGTGTGTATGTATAATTAAGACAGCAGCAGCCTTTCCTGGAAAAAAAACAGACCACTCAAGTTTTCTTTGTGGGTTTTTTTCCCCCCATTGTGTTCCCTAGAGGCTTGTTCAAGAGGTAAGTAGGGCCATTAACAATTGTCATGCCATATGACATGGCATATAATCCTTCATCTCCAATGATACAGTATCAAGGGCACTGTTCATGTTCCTACTCTATGTCTCCTGTGTCCAACTGGAATCTCCCCAGGAGTAACTTGCACTCATTACCCCTTGTCTTTTCCATGGGACTCCTTGTGAAGAGAGAGCCTTCTTTATAGCCATCCTTTAAGAATTGGAAGATGGCAATGATGCCTTCTGTAAGCCTTCTCCAGGCTGAACAAACCCATTTCTCTCAGCTTTTCCTCATCCCACAGACTTCCCAGTCCTTTGACCATCTTTGTGTCCCTTCCCTGGACCCTCTCCAGCCTGCCCACATCTTTTTTGTATAGTGGGGACCAAAAGTGAACATATGAGTTATTCAGATATGTTACATGCTGATCATTGTTCCCAAACAGCTGTTTTCTCCTTAAGACATTTTAGAATGGCTCTGTTTTTCATACTTGCTAAATTAAGGAAGGATTAGCATTCTGAGAATATCTAGTTCAGTAACATCAGATTACACGGTTTATTCATGCAGCTGCAAAGCTTTTTGTAAATGAGGATTTGACTCAAATCCTACCTGGATAATCCAGTTTTTAATGTCTGCATTTTCCTTTCTAATTAAACATATTTTGAAGAATTTCATTAAAATTGGCAAGAAAAGTCTAGTTTTTGTAATCAGTGGTGGAATATGTACCCAACTTAAAGCTTTTCCAACTTCCACTAATCATCTCTCTGGATAGTTATAGAAAGAACAAAAAAAGATTTTAAAAATTCATACTCTAAATACCCATCTCACTTTTTAAAAAACAGGATTTACACTTTTAAGACCTTCAGACATTTCTTCTACATATTGCATTAGAAAATCAAGGAATTAATGCAGTAAAGAGAAAATTATTCTAATTCAGCAAAAAGAGGAGTGAATCATTCCAATAGAAAGAACTGAATATGTAGGATTAAAATGTATTTTTAATCATAAAATTAGTTCTATAATGTTGGGGGGAAAGTGCTGACTTCACTTTATTGAATAGCATTGCTTTTTGCAGTAATGTTGCTATGTAAACAGATACACAGTCAAGTGCAAGTTTTTGTAAATGTGTATGTATTTCTCATTGCACTTTTACCTGACTTATTGTACACAGATACTTGCTACAAAAGTTGCCTTGGTGAAGGAGCACTTAGTGGCTACCTTTCTTCTGTCCTTCTATGTTCTTATCTTTCTTTTTTTCTTTCTTTTTCCCCCCAGGCATTTAACAAAAACAACCTGATTCTGGAGGAGAGAAACAAATACTTCAATCCACATCTTACTGCAAAGACTTATTCTAATACCTATTTTACAGATTTCAATAATTATGATGAGTACTAACGGGCTTGTGTATTTTCTGGCCTCCTGTAACTCCCCAGTCCCCAAGGCCTGTGCTACTTGACTGCTCATGTGATTGAGGCTTCAGAGATGAAGTTCAGAAACATTTCAAGCACGATTCAAGCCATCGATGTCCCATTGCTGCCAAAAGCCCACAACACTTGTTTGTGACATGATATTTTCTTTGCAGAGGGCAAGGTTGGCCTTCAGTGTCGGGTGCAGCTACAGCCCCTCAGTGCCGCTGGACCACTCATGAGGACTGCATTGCTTCTTTCAGTTTCATAACCTTCCAGTCAGATTTCTCTTAACAAGTGGCTAAGGAATTTCTGAGCTTTAAAAAAATAATAATAATTGTTACCCCTTGAAACTGTGCCAGGAGTACAAATCTAATTTTCTTTTTAGGCCTTGTCTTTTATTTCCATGAGGTTTGAAAAGGAAGCTCCGCTGTTAGCAACGGAGCCCTCTGTGCAGTCTCCTGAAGCTCACATCACCAAAAAAAGCACCAAAAAAGGGTGCTGAGAGCAACAAGAAGAAGAAACGTGGTGGTTTAGTGGTTCTGTGACAGTTCTGGTCTCCATAGGCCTGATCTTCTTGGAGCTGTAAATCACTCTGGCTGCAGTTTAGCTGTTCAGAGTGCAGAGACTAGGGCTGTACCAAGGGATGCCATCTTGTAACTAACCCAGAAAGCTACAGGGTCAGTGGTTTCCAGTTGTGAGCCACATCCAGTCACATAAAGCCTTCATCCAGTTCAGTTTTTGAGGGGATGTGGAAGGGCATGTCCCACAGGGAAACTGAGGGAGGAATGCAGACAGGAGAGTCACACTGGAAGGTTTTTCTGCGTGTCATTTGCAAACCAGCCCTGCTGTGGGATGCAGGTTTGCACGAGTCATGGCATCCCAAAGGCTTCCTCTCCCCGGTGCTTGCGTATGGGAACCTGCTCGACTCTCTGTTGTAGCATTTGTTGTTAAGCCAGTCATGGAAAGATACAACTACACCGTGGTTTGTGTGCCTTCTTAGGCTCTCGGGGGTATGTAGGCATAATCATAGATCTGCTGTTCTCTTTCTGGCTTTTCCTTTATGTGCACTTGTCTGACAAACAAAGCTGGCTCAGAAAATGCAGATGTATTTGCAAAGCGTTGTCTCATCTTGCTGCCTTGTCCAACCTATGCTAGTCAGCCCCTAGAGGAACATTCTTACGGTGTTTTAAGTGATTATCTTGTTGGACTTCATTGATGTAAATATTTAAATTACTGTTTGAGTTTTAAGTTATCAGTTTTAATTCCTTTTGTAGTGGCAGGTGAGGAAACACAAAGGGTTTTTATACCATTTTTCTTTGTTCTGTCTGTCTTCACCCACATTCACAACGTGACAATTTTTGTATCTGAAATTCCAGATGTATAACTAAAAAGAAAAGGGCAGGGATTTGGGCCAGATTTTCCAGAGTACTTAGTAGTAAGGCAGCATTTGCTATTCTGAGAAGCTTATGAAAATAAAGTAAAAGTTAATGTTAAGGATTAAAGAATTGGGCTTTCATTTTTTGAGCATGCTAGATGCAAAGATCATTGCAGCAGAATATCAGTCAGGTATTAAAGGAGAAGCAGAGTGGAAATGTTTAAGCCCTGGATCATTATGTTGTGCTATGATACACAGTGAGAGAAAAACATGTACATATTATAATGATAAAAAAAATAAAATAAAAAAGCAAAAAGTACCAGGAAGCATTGATCATGTGAGACTGCATTTGAGCACCACTTTGGTGGTCTAATCACTTACATTAGCCAAGGTGAACGCTGTATCTAATGATGGCAAAGAGCAGCATTTTTGAATGGGGATAGAACTGAACATAGTACTGTACTTCCTATCTCTGAGAAAAAGGCAAAGCAAATGGTCTTTGAGAATCTGTGCAGCAAAATGAGCACACATTTATCATTTACAAAAATAATTAAAATCAGCTGTGTGTTACTAACTCAGTCAAAAGAAAGCACCCCAGTTCATCTCCAGAAAGTATAATAATACTGGTTCTCTATAATTTGTGATTTATTTACTGTAATTTGGGTTTGGTTTTTCAGGAAAAAAAAAAATAGCTGATTGCCTCTGGATAAGAGGAAATTTTCTCTGCAAAAAAAATTTAGTGAAACAGATAGAGGAGGGAAAAACCTCTCCAAATCATAAGTAGCCTGGTATCTGAATCACTCTGTTCATGCCAAAAGATAAAGAAAATAAAATCTATATTGCTGCCACTGCCAAGAAACTGCAGCACATACACATACACATCTAGGCACAACACTGTTCCTCTCTGTCCCTGTACTAAGAGCACGTTAGTCTGGCTTATGGATTTTATATTTAGTCTATTAGTTATGAGACCAATATTTTTAAAATATTTGAACTATGTATTTTTATTTTAACCTTTTTTAAATAAAATTATCTGAAATTAGCTTCTTTTTAAACTCTTCAGTAGTTTGAGGCACGCTTATCTTTACAGTGATCTATTTTCCATTCTTTTCATGGATAGATACATATGATAGATGCACGTTATATATGCGGTAATATTACCCTAGTTTAAATCTGCATGATCATAGGTAAAAGTGCATGTAGCAGATGTTCAGTCTGCTCACACTTCCCTCTCCTAAAAGAGTATTTCAGGTGTTCCAGGTCTTTGAGCAACTCCCATGTGATGTTTTAAACACCACGCCAACTTGTCAGGAAAGTGTTTCTTTTCGACTTTTTTTAAATTTTGTTCTTTAGCCTCCTAAATTACATTTTTCTAAATCACGGGCAGAGGTATATACAAACCTCTATCTAAAGCAGTAGGGTAAAAATGGAAATTTGATAGCACTTCAATGGGGGAAAAAAAAAAAAATCATCAATGTCAAGATCTCCTTTTTAAGCTAGATTCTCAGACAAGAGGTTTTAAAGCCATGAGGTATTTGTGTCTTAGGTAATTTTACATCTGCTATTTCAGTATTTTCTCCTTTCGAGTTCTACACAGCTGCCCAGGTAGTTTAAGACAGCCTTTCGTAATACATGGAACAAAGCAAAGTGCAGTCTCTATTAAATAAATCTTTATTAACTTTATTTACCTTTTTTTTTTTTCTAAAATAGGCTACATATATTTTGGTGAAAAGCAGATTTCTCCATGAAAGTTCTGATTTTTCTTTTGCCAAATTAGGATTAGGATTAGGATTTTCATAAGAGAGTGGGAGAAAGAGTGGGGCTTAAATGGCTTTGATTTCCAGGCTATTAAGCAGTACTGATTAAAGTCTCGGATGGTTCTAGGACACCGTGTGTTTACTTTGCTCTACCAGAACTCCTCAGTAACCTCTGGCAAAATGCCATGTCAATGTACAAATCAAGAGCTACTAGAGCACTTAAGTGAGGAAAGTTTTTAGAGCATCAGACCATATGGCTGTTCAAACCAGAAAAGAAAGTAAGAGGTCCCAGATGCCACAAACTACATTAATGGGAATAAATATTTCAGTATTTTTTCCTCGTAATTCTAGAAGAAATATATTTACTTCCTTGAACGTGGGACCAGTTTTATTAAAATCAGCACAACATAAGCACATTCCTAAAGGTAATTGTATACATAATGGCTTTGCTGTATGAGATCAATTCTGTAAACAGTTTAGTCCAAGCTTGTCTTGCGCTGCTTGAGGTGTCCGACCGGTTTCTCACTGCAGCTGCCACCAGCGCCCTCTATGCTCGTCTGGGAGAACATCCTCAGATGGGCAGAGTTACGTCCTGGCAAGGGTTTGTGTCTTTTCACCGACAGTGAAAAGTGAGTCTAGAGAGGCACACTTCTGATTTTGTATGTCATTTGGATGCCTAAATTTAGATGGGCAAAATCTGGGCTCTTGAGGGTGATTTTACTCATTGCATAAGTAGTCGGACTGAGTTCAGTGGTAGGGATGTAACAGGTTACCTATTTAAATGTGTTTACAGGATTGAACCCAAACTATATTGCTTCTGCACAAATCCATGCACAGTACAAGATGACTTCAATAGTATGAAACCAGATTCATTTAAAATTGTTCACAAACAAATCTGCATCTTGATATCAGGGAATAGATATGTGTTCATTGTGTGGGGTATCTGAATTCATTCCTTTCTTTGCTAAATAAATGAATGATAAAACAAGATACTGCTTGACTTCATTTAAAAGCCATTCTTCCAAATAAAGAATGGTTCTGGGATCTGTGAATGTTTTCTCTTTCTTTCTGTCTTTGCTTCTGCACAGAAATGAATTTGTGTGCAGCTGAAACGGCCTTTAGCTGAACTGCTCAAAGTAACTGAATGAGCGCTTTGCATTGTGTTGCCATGCAACAACATTTTCCAACTAGGATGGTACAAAGAGGGAAATGTGCAAACCTGGGAGGTTTGGCAAAGACTTCAGCTACAGCAGTAGCATGGGTAGGCAGAAGTGGAAACAGAAATGCAGAAGAATGTGACTGAAGGCTTGGCAAAGACATCAGCAAACTTTTGCAGAAACTTACAGGCTTTTTGGGAGCTGCCAAGGGTGAGGCAGTGGGGACTGTGAACTCCCAAGTAGTCAAGCCAAGTAAAAAGTAGCCTGATTGCAACAGGTACTAGAGCAAAGTTATGGCTGTTACTCAGAATCAGGGGAGAAGTGAACTGGTGACACTCAGTTATCTAGAAGGGAGCAAAGTGCTTTTGCAAGCAGTAAGTGCCAGGGTACAGGTGGCATTTTAGCAATCTCTGTGCTGGCAGGAAGGACAGGGCAATAGGAGCACATCTGTAGAGCAAAACAACCAGTCCTGAACTCAGGGATTTGCAAATGAAAGCACAGGGAGAGGTGTACCAGGAACAGATAAACCTTTTGTTTCCAGGTTGGCTCTTTGGATCCAGACTGGACACTTTTTCCCATACCTTTCCCTTTGTCTTTTCTGTGTTGGGGAAACTGATTGCAACTCTACCTGCCTGACGATTTATCAGTTTGAAGGAGTGATTTTTTCACCAGTACAGAAGTTTGCTAAAAAATTTGTATTATAAAACCAACACCAAACATAAAATTCAATCAGTGTAACACTCAGTATTCTCACAATCCAATCCCAGAGGCTGAGAATGCATTGAGAAGCTGTTATTTGTGGTTTTCTTCTTCTCCAAAGGATTTATCCACAAACCTCATCCAATGATAGCTTTGGATTTTAAAATATCATGGAAGGTAATTAACAGTAACAGTATGTGTTCCAGGATTCAGCAACTATATTTGCTAATCACTAAGCCCATGGTTTGAATTAATTCTCCCTTTTGTTAGTGCAGCAGTAGGCATTGACTGAAAGTGAAATAAATATCAAATTTCAAATACATGGGAAACTTAAAGCCAGTGCTGCTGCAGAAGAAATTGCTTTTATATCTGTGTGCCAAAAAATGCTTTCTCTGTCATTGCACTATGAAATGTCCTGTACAGTGGAAAAAAATGTTTTTAATAGTGATGTACTCAAGATAAAATATTGTTCGGAGTTTTTTAGCAATAGTAAACACTTTGGTTTGGTATCAGGAGAATGCCATTGCTAGTTGCAATAATGGAGGTAAATGATCCCTGTATAGAACTTTATAGGGAATAATTTTCCTTTGCCATTAACTCCTTCAAAAGCAACTTCCTTAGCAAAACTTCTCAGGAAAGCTGATGAAGATACATTTAAGAAACACCGGTGCAGCTTTTCCAGCACAGAAGCACGGGTGCAGGGATCTAAGCCAGTTACAGTTGCAGAGTCATTCCACTGACAGGGAGCTCACTTTGGATTTACACCTATTCAGACAGCTCACCAAATTTGCATCCTAATGGCTGTCCATTGACTTACATAGTACTCCAATGAGGTAACTTGACATAAGCCTTTACTGATCATCTGGAACAAAGAGAAGCAGCTCAATTGGTGGGTGGTGACAGTGTTATTCCATCAAAAGTCTACACCCTATGTATCTCTCTCCAGTGATACTTTTGATATTTTAAACGATTAAATTTGATTAATTAGTTTTTATCAAATTGCATTCTAGGTTGGGAGGGGGGAGGGGACAGGGCAAGAATGTGCCACTTTCCTAGTCTCAATTACTCATTATTTACCTGACCTGATCAGTGTGCACAATTTCTTCTTCACTTTAGTATCTTTTCCAAGCTTCAATTATAAGGGTTTAACTGCCTTTTTCAGTTCTTTAATGTCAGCATGACCTGTACCTTTTTTCTCATTTAACTCTTTTCCCCAAATCAGAACACTTATCCTGGACATGCATACTCAAATCTCAGTTACACGTCTATGTTCTTCTAAGTCATTTTTTGTTTGCTTGGTTTTTGGATGAGTAGAAACAGTACTAGCCCACAAGGGAATTTTGTACAGAAGACAAGAAGAATCAAGATCTTTTTTGTATTCCCTTTGAAGCTTCCCACCTGCTGTCAGTCAGGGATCTTAGCTTACAAGTTTATTCCTCTCTAAGAGTGCTCTTCAAGTGAAAGCTAAAGCTGTGTTTATGGGATTTCCTGGTCCCATGAAATGTTTAGTGTGTTTGTTATTAAACATAAAATTTGCCATCAATCCACACCACAGAGATGAGTAGAAATATTTTCAAATCTCATTATTTGGCCCCAAATATGGATTAATTCCCTTGATTTCCTAGAAATATTACTAACTTCCCAAGGCCATTCCTTGTATGGATGTTTTTTTTTAAAAACCTTATCAGTTATTACCCACGACCATAATAAGAGCACCTATGATATCCCATGAAGCCTGAACTATGATTTCTCCTGAGGTACAGATTAGAGCAGAAGACACTTTCTAGTAATAAAGACGTTTATACCTTGCTGCAGAAAGGGACAGGTTGAAGAAGACATTCACAGCTTCTTCCCATTGGTGGCAATGATGTAGCAAATGAAAACAGAGGAAAGCTAGCTAGCTTGGTTTGCTGGAGTGGTTTTGAAATATAAATTTTTCATGTACATTACAGTAATTCATGTTCTACAATAAGACCTGCCATGCTCAGTAAGACCAAAAGCATCTTTAAACCTCTCTTCTGGCAGTAACTGTGGGCATCTATAATTGTGCTTCAGTTGTTCCTTATTTTGCTATAATCTATTTAAAGGATAGCTTTTCCTTGCTATGTAATAAACCATTTCTTCATCTTTTACTTCTATTTTTGTCCTCACAGGTATTAGGACTCTCTGAGTCATAATGGGATTGCTTCCTGCACAGCAGTCTTTCCCCCCACCCAAATTGCAAAACCCCTCCACATGTTCCCCTGTGCTGGAATGGTAAATTGTTGTTATCTTACAATCCTTATTCCAGCATAAGTTACCAGATGCTTGCGTGGTTGTGGCATCTTCTATGTTTCCAGTCAGAAGCTGATTTCTGGTTATTAATTTTGCTTTTGATACCTGTGTACCCCCTGGTCGGCTATGACTGGGTTGCTGTAGACTTCATCAGATTAAATGTCTCGGTTCTTCAGAAAACATTTGATTTCAGAAAGTTCAGGTTGGTACCTGGGGACAGAAAACATTATTAGGGTGTTGCTAGAAGACAGAAACATTGTTTAGAGGAAGAACATGGTAGGAAAAAAACCAACAAAACCACAAAAAGCAAACCAACCAAACAAAAAAGAACCTAACAAAAAATCTCCTCCGAAAACAGAAAAACATAAACCCACAACAAAGCCAAAGAAATCCCAACACACAAAAGTTCATCCATCGTACCGCTTCAGCACGTCCACTTGATCTAGGGTTCAGCATCTACTAAAAAATTAGAAGGCAGTTTTTAAATGGTTGCGAAACTCAGGTAAATAAGTGAACAAGAAAAGGGGCCTGCTTGCAGAGAAGCTGCCCTCCTCTTGTGTTGCAAGAGCAGTGTGATGACATCAGCCAATTATCAACCTGGAAAATTCACAGATAATAACATTTAAGGATAGGTGTCACAGTATCACTCTGGTTGGAAAAGACCTTCAAGAACATCGAGTCCAACCACCACCCCAAGTCTGCCACGTCCGCCACTAAACCCTGTCCTCTGGCACTACATCTGTCTTTGTAGATGTCTCCAGGGATGGTGGTTCCACCACCTCCTCAGACAGCCTGGATCACCACGTCCAACTCCTGCCCCAGAACAGGACAACCCCAAAGTTCTCACCATGTCCGTGAGGGCATTGTCCAAGTGTTTCTTGACAGTATCACGGTGTCACTGTGGTTGGAAAAGACCTTCAAGATCTAGCCTCTTCTAGCCAACTCAAGAAACCTTCCTCGAAGCTTTCCTGTAAAAGCAGAAAGTCTTCTGCTGCTAAGCAGGTCAGGATTTGATTAACCAGCGTGTTTTCTGCCACTAATAGCAGGTGTAATTCAAGGCTGTTTGATTTTTAACATAACTCTCCTGTTTGTATATCTCTGCTCTCTGATGTATGTGGATGAAAAGACACTCAAAAGGCAAAGGATTGTACAATTACCTTATGAATTTTTAACTGCTCTTTGTAGCCTATTTATGAAAAAAAAACATGTGTGGTCTTGTCCATCTGGACTCACATGCTGTCTCTCCCATGCACGTGTGCACACAAGTACATACATGTCCAGCACAACAAAGGGACACTGAGACAAAGATTGCTGCAGTCACTGCCAGATTGTAGTTTAGCTTTTTGTGTGTTTGTATTTTTTTTTTTTTCTGTTCATTCCCTGTGGTTGTGGTTTTTTTTTACTGAAGCATGAGAGTTCATACACTGGCTGACATCTGATATGTAAACACAAATCAGAAAATTGAGTTTCTGTGTGGGAGTTCTTAATGTGAGTCTCCTCAATATTTGAGCAGTAGGTGTTAACAGCCTTTGCTTTAAATAAGGTGTTAATATCTCTGAAGAAAAGCCTCAGAAGAGTTACTCAGCCAGTTGATAAAAGTTTCCTTATTAAAGAAAAAAGCACCAGGTTTGCAGGGCCAATTACTGACCATTAAGAGAGGTACCACTGGGTTGTTAGTAAGCTGGTCTGCCATTTCTGCTCCAAAACTCTATGCTCTATGAAATTTCAATGATAACCAAAAGAGGTGCTAGCAAAAATTAAAGCACCGTGCATGAAACTCCCTCCAAAAGTTTGTGTGCTCCCCAGCAGCATCTAGTACATCAGCAGCCTTGAGCAGCAGCTTCTCTGGGGGATGTCCACTAGATCTCCTCATCTGCTGAAGAATAACTTCTGTGCGTATGCTTTATGTAAACAGCTTATCTGAGTTGTTTGTGATGACCAAAAACAATCTCCAAGAAAATTAGGAGACTCCCTGGGAATGACTGGTTTCTTTTTTCTTTCTTTTCTTTCTGTACCTCTATGTTTTTCCCTTCTCGCGTCCACGGTATCAACCACTTGTTCCTTTGAACTGCTGTCTTTGAGGACTGGAAGACTAGAGGATTATTTCTCCCATCTCAAATAAGCATGTTTTTCCTAGGAACTACGAAACTTTGTTAGACACTGAAGAGAAGCTAACTAGTGTTTCAGAAAGGAAAAAAAAAAAAAGACACTGACCAATAGTAAAAAGACACCTCTGCTGTGGGCCCTAGGGCAGGAATCTTTGAAGTTTATGTGTAGTAAAATGGACCTGATGTTCTAGGGTCAGAGCTATCATTAAAAAGCGGGCAACTGCCATCAGTGAGGGACCTAATGTGAGGCCTGGTGCATAAGTGAGCCAACCAATAGAGTTTAAAGTAAATATTGAAATGCATCATTGTTTATGCAGTAGTTTCTTTTGCTGCAGTTCTGTCCTGATGGTGAAGTTGATCAGAAGACCTGGAGTGAGAATGACAAAAAAAACTAAAAAGGTTAATATTTACATAGGTCATCAGGAAACAAATACCATGTAATAGGCAGGAATATTCTTGTGGCTGGCTCTTAGCAGTGCTAGCAGGTGAGTAGATAAGTAAGTGGCCTTTTACCTTCAAATAGTTGGGTGGCTTGAAATGATGTAGAATTCCGAGTCACATCCAGATTGTACATCTAGCCCACAAGAATTTGTGAGGAGCAGTCTCTGGTCAAGAGAAGCCCTGGGCAGCTGGCAAAGCTAGAAACAGTTCCTTCATGAGAGTGGAATAAAGATGACACTTCAGTTTTACAGTAAGCCCTGCAGTATTTTGTGGGTCACATTGATCTGTGTGCTGCAGGTGCCTTCATGCCATTTCATCTCTGCTAAGCAGCCGTAAGCCTACCTGTGCTGGCAGCTTAGCTGAGGCTGCCAGCCACTCTGCGCTGCCAAGTGAAGTCTGAAAGCCAGGATAAACAGGCTCCTGGACTTTCTGTGATTTGTCTTTGCTGGGTGGCACTGGTTGCACACACTGATCACCTTCTGGGTGACCCACCCACACCTGATCCTTGGTCTTGACATTCAGCACTGTGCAAAATAGGGTAACGGGACACAGGTGTCACCTACCAGCTCTCACCTACCATCAGTAGGCAGGATGAACAAGAAGAAATTGTACAATCTTTTCTTACTTGTTGGGGGGGGACAGTGGCAGGGCAAGGTCAAGGAGTCAAGGTACATAGCTGAATTGCTCTCACTGAAAGGAGTGAGAGCTCTAAATTTGTTTATAAATCATGCCCCAGGTAACTTTCCTAAGATGCAAAACTTTGCTTGTGCCAAAAGAAAGCATTTAGCCCTAACTTCTAACCTAGAGGTTTATTTGAAAAAGATAATCCTTTATGTGACAGTGACAGTTTTGAGTTTAAAATGTTGATGGGCTCCAAGACTTACCTATAATACCCTAGGAAGCAATGGGGTCTCAGTTTTGTCTGCATGGTCTGTCACCAGAGAAAAATCTGAAGCAGATTCAAGCAAACTAGATGAAAGAATGTCACATTTTTTGGTCACATCATGGCTCTTCAACAATTTAGGCAAACCCCACAGATTTTGCAAGCCTTTTTTCCCATAATGTAGTGCTGAAATCTGCTGTGGCATTATCCACCTCAGCAGCAGGAAATGTTAGAATTCTCAAGTAAATACAAACAGTCCATCGTCTCCCTCAAGCCTGTGTAAATTTACCTGTGGAACGGGGATGCTATAAATCTGCTCACAATTAGGAAAATTCTCCCAAAGTAACCTGATCTATTGCTGTGATCCTTGAGAAAGGAATAACTATTAACCTACATGAACTTGGACATGCCGTTTCATGCCCTGTTATTCCCCTAACATTCCATGTGCCATTGCTTAGCAATTCCATTGCAAAGCTGAAACAATACCACTGGTATGAAACACATTAACGCTGGCTAATTGATAGGTCACTAGTGAAGAATTCTCCTCTGCCTGAAGAGAGTGATTTAATGGGTGTCTGGTTTGAGCCAGGATGAAACCAGTTTTCTTTTTACTGATTTTTTTTATCTTCAGTGGACTCAGTCACATTTGACACAGGACCATCAATTAAACAAATGACAATGGGCTTCCACAGAAACCTACTATTACCCTTAAGTTGTTTAGTGATTTATATGTTGGCCCGGAAGGAAAAAATACAATGCTGAAGTTGCTGACACAAAAATATGGAATTAATAAGTAAAGACAAGGAAATGCTACAAAAACAGCACACTGTGCAAGAAAATAAACCATGTTTTCACATAGCCTAATGCAAGTTTCTGAGCACGTTAGGAATAAAGCCACTAAGCCACATGCACTATTTCAAGGAGTCTGTGCTGAAAAACAGTGAATTAAACACAAGTCAGGGCCATGGTGGATAGTTAGATAGATGACCGTCACCTTGGGTATAGGTGGAAGTATTACAGGATTGGGAGAATACATCCAACCCAGCAGAATGGCTGAAAACTAAACCTAGGGACATTCTGATATAATATGTTGTACATTTGGAGCATATTTATATAAATATTATTTATCACGTATAGATAACTTGCATATTTCTAGCAGCTAAGGTAATTAATAATTAGATTAACTTCTGAAGGGATGTGCTTCTTTCCAGTAAATGTCAAAATTTCTGATATTATTTGGATTACTTGGGTTTTTTTTTTACTCATTCAGGTGGAAGACATTCAAAACAGTCCTGTGCATTCTTATTCTTATCCACCAAAGGAGCATAGCTCGAGCCTTTCTTCTACTCCTGATGAGTCAAGTTACATTGAGAGCCCACATTTTCCTGCCACGTCCTAAGGCAAGTTTATGAGCCATTGGAAACAGCATTTAGCGTGGAACACACATATATGATTTTAAAAAAGTAAAGATACAACAAACATTGAACCTCGTGCTGACATCTTTAAGAAGCCTCTTTAATTTCTCCAGCATCTCAGTTTTTTTTCACCTGTAACTAAGTAATAATATTTGCCTGTTTTAATGTTAAATTGTACTCTGCTCCTGCATTCTCTTTGTGGTAAAATTAATCACTGAACATTTTGTGATGACAAAACTGTGTACATATTATCAGTATAGTTGACCTCCTTATGATTCAATTCCTTACCACTTGTTGATCCTCTTGCCATGCAAATGTTTGAAGATGGATGGTCACACTACCCAGATGGGCAGTAGCACAGAACAGCCAGGCACGCAAGCAGGACCAAGCACCTATAAAGACATTACAAAAGAAAGGAGTTGTCAGAATGTTTTCTGCAAGCTTGCAAAGTTTATGCAAATGTGGGTCTTTCTTCAGAGCAAAAAAATCTGTGTGCTGCTTGAGCCCTGACACAAATGTTAGATATCCCTTGAGGTTCTCTTGGCCTTAATTCAAGTAGCCACAACATAAACTGGGGTTATTATCTTTAGTCTGGGGATATTTATGCTAGATAGTAAGTTACAGGCTGGTGTGGAAAGTGATGGTGATTTAAAACATTTCCCTACTGTCCTGGTTTGTGCCAGGATGAAACAAATTTTCTTTTCACCAATTATTTTTTTTCTTCAGTGAACTCTTTCAAGCAGCACGCTTGCTGAAAGTAGCAGCAAGTTTTCCAGCCAGTGGACTGGGAAAACCTGAATGTTTATAGTTACTGCTGAGAGACCAAGGGCATTTTGCTCTACTTATCAGATCTGCTTGACACTAAAGGAGCAGAAGAGTCGTATCTACAACCCTCTTGTAGGAGCAGACTAGACAGACAGCAAACCTGGCCAAACTGTTGATCCCGAGGCCCATGAATTTCTGACTCTTGTATCTCTACCCTCAGCCCTTGTCTGCTCTGCCACTATCTCCAGCTGTGGTCTGGGACCTTCTTGGGTCTCTCCACAAGTCAGGGGAAATGCCAGGGAAGTTGCCAGGGTCGGGGGGGGGGGGGGGGGAGCGGCGGT
>NW_009953864.1:1637044-1655073 GCF_000747805.2 Chaetura pelagica
CCTCTCTCCTTATTCTCTCTCTCCTTCCTTGCCTAGGTGGGAGGGGATTGAGAGCATTGCTGCAATTTAATTGCTGATCCTCAGTCAAACCGTGACACCTACACCAGTGATTCCCAAACTTCTTGGACACCAGCAAAGACTGGAAAAAATTGCAATTGAATTTGTGTTTGAAAGAAAGGCAGTCCAGAAAGCACAGAAATCTCTGCAAGCTCTGTTTGCAGACACTTGTGTATCCTTTCCTGGGTCTGTGCTTCCCCTGTTAAGGTAGAGCTTGATGACTGCAGCTGATTGTACCTAAGTGTAAAACCAGAGGTCCTTGAAAAGCTACGACCAGTAGCCATTCTCCTTCTCAAATCCAGTGACCACCTGTGGTCAGTGGAGTGGCTGTGTGTCCAAAAGATGTGGATAGTCAGTATCAAGTAAGAGAATAGGGCATAAGGGGGAAATGTGTATTCTTGTCAATAGGGTTTTTCAGGGCTTTGGTAAATATTGTTAGAAATGCTTTTTGGAAGTTTTAGCTATGTTGTCTCTTGCCATTACCATGTTCTGGGCTGAATGGTTAGATCTTTTATTCCATAAAGAATATTGTAACCTTGGAGCTCTCTATAAACTCTGATCATGTTCCCCTGTTTTCTTTTTTTTTTGCCCTTTTTTTTTTTTTTTTTTTTTTTCCAATCACAACTACATAAATCACAAAGCTTAATTTGTTTTTTTAGGCATATAACATTGGATATTTAAAGATTAAGCTGAGGCTTCGTCCAGATTTCCAATGGGCAACTCATTCTGAGAACTCACCAAAGGGTGATGCCACCACATAAAATGCAGTCACTAAAAGAATGTAGTTTTAGCTTCAATTTTAGCTTTATTTAATGGATGTTTTCTAATGGTGTAGAGTATGTCCTTAATTCACCTCTCTGTTAAGTGAAGCTGATATCCTTGAATAAGGAATTCAGAGGCAAGCATTTTAATTTTATATTTTTTTTCCCAGTAGTGTTCTTCTTTATTGAGGAGGCAATCAGTGTTAACAGCAAGACCATAAAACATACTATTATTTTATAGCTGTAGTGACAAGATGTCAGTTTGGAATGCAGGTAGGTATATGCTTTAGTGAACGAACCGTAAAAAGATCTAGGTGTAAACCTTAATAGTTCTAGAGACAGTGGGAAGGACAGCCAAGGGTGTGAATCAAGATTTGTCTACTGCACAAAAAAACATGGAAATGAATATGCTTTGGGTGCAAACAGAATTAAAGGATCATAAATGAAGTTTGGGGCAGGACTGACAGAGCCGTGGTCACCCAAGAGCTCTGAAAAGTTATAAGAGAAAGAGGATGTCCCAAGTGATGCAGTTTCCAACAAGAGGTCCTCCTGAGGTGTGCAGGCCTTCAGAGTGAGCCATGCAACTTCTACCAAAGCCTGAGAATCCCCAACATCTGTAAAAGCACAGGCATGTGCACAGTATTAGTGCCCGTGATTTTCCTCCCACAGCCAGGAGCCACCCAACAGACATCTCTTATCCCCTGAAGGATGTTACTGGGTAGATTTTTCAAAGGTGGGTATAAAATGCTGTAAAATTCAACTTGAGGGATTGCAGTCACTCTGTGCAGTTGTCAATGGCAATTAGTGATGCAAGGGTGGCAGGGCTGGAAATGACTGGCAGCAGTATTTTCTACAGGCAGAAACATGCTAACAAATGAAAATGCTTACAAATGAAAGGCAGCACTTGGGTGGACTGAAGCCCTTGCTCACTGCTGGAGCAGGCAGCCTGATACTGGGGGAACACATGCAGGAAGGCTTTCCCTTCCACTACCCTGTCCTGGCTCCCAACACTGAGAAAGTGACTTTCATTCAGACAAGAAGGTGGGGTTTTCAGACACAGGGTGTGACTGGTTGCAGTGTAAAGCTAGCGGAGGTCATGCGAGGTAGCTCCTAACAGGAGGCAGATGCCTGGACGCAGGGGGCATGTCTTACCAACACCTTTTCCCTTTGGCTCACAGAGACTGTTTCATGTACCCTGTTTTATAGAGCTGCCAAATGTCATGCAGGGAATCTGACAGCTTTCATCCACCTCCCTACAGACCCTGGCCCCTCATTTTTCTGGCTGCACAGTCCCACTGTGCTGTATTTGCTTTTGCCAGCTGCCAGGGACCCCTGTGTTGCCAGCTCTGTAGAGTCCCGCAGCCGATCTGCTTCCTTCCTCCCTGCCCTGTCATTCCCTCCTCATTACTCCGTGATGGCAATGCACAGATAACTGGCCCTGAGAGAGAAGATGGGAACAGTCAGAAGATGATGAAAGAGATGAAAAGGGATCAAACACAAGAGGACAAGGAGAAGCATGTGATCCTCTCAGAGACCTCACAGGGCTGATGCATAGCGAGGGAGAACTATTTCCAGCCCCTTGACTGGCAGATGGTAAATCAGTCACAGCTCTTGATGTCAGTGAAAGGTGCCTCTCATATAAAGATGGCCTCACATTGACTGAACTGTACTTTGGAAATGCCAGGTTTCACCAAGGAGTCTTTCTCTGCAGTCGACTTGGGCAGTCTTAGTGTGTGCAGAGTTCTCAGACCCTCTGACAGAAGCAAGAGAACACTGTGAAGAACAGCCACAGTTTAAACAAGAGAGGTCCCAGTCAGAGTGGTGACTGCATGTGCAGTTTCTGCTCTGCAAGCAAATGATGGCAGAGATTACCTCAGCCTGCAGAAGTTATGTTGATCATCAGCTGTGGTCAAGGCAGAAAGAAATTTCTCTCCCCTTCAAACTAAGTAGGGGTGAAGACCATGAGACCCAATATGGGCTGGCTTTTTTCTTCATTCTTTCTCTCAAGAATGTGATGCGTAACCAGGCCAAGAAGAGCAGGCCAGGCTGACCATGTACGTTACAATGATGTTGTAACCAGCTGATAGTTTTCCCTTGCCTTTTGTGTATTACATCTTGTGATGAGAAGAACTGGACTAATTGTTTACTCTTTTTTCCAGCAGCTTCTGTGTTACTACTTACATGGACACACAAATACCAGGTTAACATGACTTGATTACTAATCAAAATTATAAAAGCAATTTTAAGATAAAATCTGTAATGCTTCTCAGAAATACTGGGGCAGCTGAACAATGGATTACGATGGCACATCATCCTTCCAAAGAGATTCTTTTTTTCTGAGCCAGAATAAGAAGGATACAGTCTTGTTTACAGAAAATGATTGTTTCTGCACAGCTTTGGTCTCTGTATCATCCTCATTGGATGGATGCAGCTAATCTGGAAAGTACCTAATCACAAAATCCCAGAGTTAAAGCAAACATAATAGCTGGCCCTGCTGTGCACTTGCAAGAGTCAATAGACTTCTGTCTGGGCAAAGGCTGAAATGTTGACCTCTGCATTCAGTACCACTAAAATCTCCTTCCTCGCTCACCCAAACCCTGAAGAACCACCAGAATAATTATCCTATTTATATCATGAACATAAAAAGTGAAAAAGGCTTCTTCCCTTATCCCAGTCTGTCTGATGTAATCTTCTGATTCTCAGAGAGACCCAGCAGCATGTAAGCAGCCAGGGCCAACTCTTCCATTTGCCATCAGCTACACTGGGTGCAAGATAGTGGCAGAGGTGGCATGTGACTGATATTTGCAAGAGAATCTTGCTGCCTTGGTGAATTAGGAGAAGATAAGTCATGAGTGCTAAATCATGGAAAATAACCAAAGCCAAGGACAACTAGGGCCAGGGTTGTCAGCCTCAGATGCACAGAAATCCAAGGAAGTAATCCATGGCTGTGCTGGGATGAAGGAGAACATAGAATCATAGAATGTCTTGGGTTGGAAAGAACCCCTAAAAGTCATCTAGTCCAACCCCCCCTACAATAAGCAGGGACATCTCACACTAGAACAGATTTCTCAGAGCCCCATCAAGCCTGACCTTGAATGTCTCTAGGGGTGGGGCCTCCATCACCTCACAAGGCAACCCATTCCAGGGATCTACCACCCTCATATTAGAGAACTTTTTCCTGATGTCCAACCCAAATCTACCCTTTTCTAGCTTAAAACCATGACCTCTTGTTCTATCATTACACTCTCTCGTGAATAGGTCTTCCCCAGCCTTCTTATAGGCCCCTTTCAGGTATTGACAGTCCCTATAGCATGTTTCATCGCACACAAAGAAGGGAGGAGGGACAGGGGGGCCCACCCACCTCTCTTTGAGGATAGACTGAAAAAAAAGGTGAATACAATATAGGACATATAGGTGGGAGCCCAATGACTGTCGAACATGTGGTTGTTACTGCAGTGTTAGCAAAACCCACCACAGGGATTGCTGGGCACAGCCAGGGCAGTGGCCTCATAGGTGAGATGCCAGAGGAACAGGTATCTGGACAGGCATATTGGGAAGCTTGTTCCAGATGTGTATCAATAAAAGCAAAAGAGCAGCAGTGCACTGCAGATCCTGCAGGAGAGGCACTGCACCCAAGTCTTTGAAATCAATACCAGGCATCACTTTGGATCTGAATGGGTAGCAAAAGGAGCTGGGATTGCCAGTTTCTGTGGCTGACACTCAGACATTGGATGCCCATGGGAAACAGTGAATACTCATTTATTTTCTAATACAAACTCTATCCTCCTTCATCAAAGGGATGAAATTCAAGTATTAGGGATTATCTAATTTCCTAGGCAAAAATGTAATACAACATTTATCTCACCTTACAGTGAGTGATGCTGAAGGGAAGATCCCAACATAAGGCTGCTCAGACACAACATTCGTTCATGTAAATGTTTCAGGAAAGAAGAAAGCATAGCTGGAATATCTTGACCTTTCTTTTTTGTGTTTGTTTCTGAGTGCATATTACAAACCACCTTTGTAACAATCCAGAAATGAGACGTACAACCCTTTACCTACAGATGCATGTTAACTGTGCGAGTGCCTAGTTTAATGCTAAGACACTGCCACCACATAGAAGAGCAACTGTGGATGCTCAGCACCCAGGCAGTGGAGGAGAATCACAGCTGAAAACAGCCCTCAGCACTGCTGGAATATTTTTGTGTGACATAGAAAATGGCTAATAGTAAAAAATAGTAGACATGAACACATTTCTAGTGAGTGTTAAAGCCTGACTCAGAGAGTATCAGTCACAGCTCCTTTAAAAATATTTCTCTGCTCGAGTATAGAATATAGCTCAGTGAAAGTTGTAGTTATTAGTCATAATGCAAAGCAAAAAAGAAAAGCCATTTATAACAACTTTAAAATATGTTTCTGAGAGGTGACAGTGAATGAAATTTATATTTTTTCCTTTCTTCACTACGACAACTGTTTAGCTTGGGGAAGAAAAAATTAAAAAAAAGAAAGACAGAGAGAAACGAAAGATACACAGAAAGTAGCACATATTGACTCCCACCAGTCTGGGTTTAAGATGATGACAAGGAGCTTTTTGTCCTCCACCCCCATTTGGTCTGGGAAATGTTTCAGGGAGAAGGCACAATAGTTGGATTAAAAGCAAATAGTGCATTCTCAGGGGGGATGATGTAGGGCTGCAGTAATGCAGCTGTAGTTTTCTGCTATATGTGCTTGCATCCTTAACTGTGCAAAGAAGCCAGGCAATAATGGCCACTCTCAGCTCTCCCGCTCCTGGTCAAAATAATTCCTTTCAGTAACACTGAATGATGTTAATGAAATAAATGACTTTAATTTAATTCAACTATAGATTTGTTATACACAAACATATTTTATAATATGTTATGTTATATATATTATAATACCATAGTGCGCATTACATTATGTATTAACTTGTACATGATTGTACATGAAGTATTCATACATGGTATAACATATTAAAAACTTCATGTTGTATGAAAAAAAAAATCACATTATAAATAATAATGTCTTTTTGTAAGTCTCCATTATTTTTCAGTGTTCCTGACTAAACATTTCCCTCTCCAACACATTTGAACTATGTGTTATTTTATTCATGGCATAAACAGATACTCAGATGCAATTCTCTAGCCAGATCTGTGTAGCAGGAATTACTGCTTTCATGGGAAGGTGTGAAGAGTGCTCATGTTGCTGTCAGGAAAAGGTTGGGGAACAAGACACCAGAATAGGTGTCTGGCTTGTATGAGTAAAAGATACAGTTGTTCTGACTACAGGGACTGCAAAGAGATGGGAGTAGAAACAGCAGCAGCCAGAAAAATTGTACCTTGGCCTCTTTCTTCATGATAAGATGTCTTAGTTAACACTTTGATCACATTTACTACCACTCCTACCAAACGTTTCCTTACTGTTTGGACATCAGCCAGGTTGATGCTAATGCTGCTGCCTGCCTCATGTCTAATCATTGCTCCCTGACCACCTGTACCACAGCACCACTTGTTGCCTCAGGGAACGGTTCCTGCTGCTGCCGGGTCCCGCCGGCACACACAGGGCTCAGGTTCCAAGCCTCAGCCAGCTGGGAACACTGAGTGGTGCACACATGGCCGGTCCTCTTGTGTGCAACTGTGCTCCTGCCTCACCCTCTCTGGCACAAGCCTACTTCTCCAATATCCTCCCACGTTATTTTCCACCAAGTGGGTATGGGTAGATTTGACCCTTTCTAACTGCACCAGGGACAGGGTTAACCCTCTCTTAGTTAATCTCTCTTAACAGCCTAGTTGGCAAGTACTCTACTGTAAGACCATGGAGGCTTATATAAAACACAACTTCACTTAAAGTTGAGTAAGAATATAAAGCTTGTCAAAAACCACACAGCAATATCACTCTCAAAGCAACTGGTTACAACTAACAAAATTTAGCAAAAACCATGCACTCAAACCAACAGGTTACAACTGGAAAAATGTAGCAAAATTATGTTATCCTTATGAGCTAAGAACAAGGTTAAAAACAGGGAGGGAGAGAGAGAGATGAAGAAAGAGGGGATAGAAAAGATGTCACCACCCTTGAATCCAGCTCTGATCTTGGCATGACATTGTGGTCCTGCCCTGTTGGGTGCGCATCAAGCGTTCTGTGTCTGCCTCTTTTATGCTACCTGGCCCCACCCCTCCAGGTGAGACTTGGTCTACTTTGTGCAGACTCAGTGTTGAGTTTGAGAATATTCTGGAAATGAGTAGGTGAGGCATGGGGGTCCAGGTGGTCACTTGGCCCCCTCAGTCAGGTTGACTGAGAGATGACTGTTATTTCTGTGCACATGCCCTCTTTGGTGACCTTAGACATGCCTTAAACGAGAAGGTTCCCTGCCTCCACAGAGATCCTCTTGCCAGCCTTATCAATTAAGGACAGTGTCACATTTATGGGGGTGGCTGTCAAAGGAGGGGTCCCTTGCAAGAACAGTGTCCGGTTTATCAGGGTAGTTACTGAACAATGATCTCTCCTTGATAGAACCAGGTCACGGTGGCTTATAAAATGAGGACCCCATCCAAACACAATGACCAGTTGGTCAGGGTGGCTGCTTTGAGACTCTACATCCTGCAAGAAGCTTCCTGGCCACCACCATAGGAACTGTGCCCCTATTTCAGTCAAATTGACTGTACAGGTGGCTTGTCAAAATGCCACACCAGGCTCTTGGCTGTGTACAAGTGGGAAAGTGCACTGTGGGGGCTCTGGGGAAGGTGGGCATGTGGACATACTGGCTGGCACGTAGGAGATGCTCCTGCAGCCTACCCATCTTGGGGCTGAGTACTTCCCTCTGCTTCCTGGTGCAGCTCTAGAGGGCAGCTACTGGGAGACAACCTTTGACTTGATGCCTTCCATCAACAGGTACAGCATTTGCTCTCAGCCCTGCTTGACTGCCATCAAACCACCCTGCCCTTCCAACAAAGAGGCAACCAAACAGCTAGAGTTCCTTGGCTTCAAATATTATTGATTTCAAATGAAAATGAGTAGTTGAGGCAGCACTGGTGCATTTCAGTAGTCAGCCATCCTTGTTCCCTGTAGATAGTGTGGCTTTTGTCCTTCTGATCAAAAGCAGCTACAAATCACTGCTCATTTGGTCACAGCTTGAATCCTTGTTATGAAAACAAAAATAATCAATTAAAGCTCAGTCTGCTGCATGTTGCTCTTTTATTATTAATTATAGTTTCATTTGCTACCCACTTGTTTTTCCTCACCAGAAGGGCTAAATATTCATCTTATGGCAATCTTGGAGCATTTCATTCTGCTTACTATTCATATTTGAGCATGGAAGATGGAAAAATCCTCCAACAATTGGTGGTGGTATGTGGTCTGAGATTATTTACTTAGCACTCCCTTGATGACATGCCCCAGCTTATCTAAAGAGCTGTTATAATGAAAAGGCTATATTTTAACAGAACTAAAAGAAAGAACTAAACAGAACTAAAAGTAGAAAGAAACCTCAAGTAGATTTTAACAGAACTAAAGTAGAAAGAAACCTCAAAATTTTTAGGTCAGGCTAGCAATAAATAAATAAGGATTTATTATTCTTACCCGCTGAAGCCTTGGTGAGTGGGTGCATTCTCCAGTCTTGGTTCAGCCTATGCACGATGACATCTGAGTTGCATCAGACTCTCACTGTACACTCTGCTGTCCCCTTGTCCCCAGGCAGCTTCCAGTTATGCAGTGATGCTCCTTCCTGCTGCACTCAGCTGCTCTTTCTTCTCCCCACCAGCAGGACTGGTTGCCCCATAGCACAGCACTGGGATGAGCTGAGGCTCTTCCTCCTATAACAGAGAAGCAAAGATCCAGCAAAGAAATTGTTTATTGTTGACCTAATGGGAAAAAAAAAGCCAATAGGAAACTGGTGTTGGTAACCAGCCTTTCTTCATGGGTACATACTTGAGGTTGGGGGTGGTATCAGAATCCACTGCTCAATCAACCTGCCTGGCATTCCCAAATTGGTAAAAAAGCCAAACAGCTCCTTCCCAAAAGCAGGTTTTGTATAAGCCTTCAGCCACTATTTTCTTCTCTTTTTTAGGAACTGTGAGTACAAAAAATGGAAAATACTTGCCCAAGAAAACTGAATATATATTTATATTGCCTTTCATAAAGTGTGACATGGTTTGAATGTGAGTGGAAGCAGAGGTTCAAGTGACTTTCTGATTCCAGGGTCTGCCCAGACGTGCCTAATACATCATACAGTGAACTATTGAGCAAGGTTGCTTGGGACTTCTTAAAGGAAAGCCTGAAACCTGGGATGGGTTTAAGCAAAGGTTATGCCTAGGCAAGAACTGTTCCTAGAAATAGGGAGCCAACTAAGGGCAAATTGGAGTCAACAAAAAATTACCATCTTGAATTAAGTTTCATCTTAGAATTGATTCAAAATAGCTGATAGAGAATAGTTACCATGACTGCTGAAAAGCTGCTTTTACTTTGCAAAACCCTTTGAAAGGAATTTTTGAGTGAAATTTCAACTATTTCTTTGCCAGCAGTAAGCTCATCATGTTCCCATCCCAAAAAGAAAACCTCTCAACAACAACAATATTTCTATTGGAAACATTTGTCTGACAAAAATGGCTACTATTCTGTGAAAATTGTGCATCTGGTGCTTTGTGTCCCCATTCTTCTCTGTTAAAATAGTTGTACACGTTTGCTCTACATGTCCAGGGATATACCGTTGCCTTCGCCCTTCACAGTACCTCACAGTGCGACTGCTGATGGGGACATGAGGCATTTGAACTCTGATTCCTGAGAAATATTTGGCAGCAGTTCTGAGAACACCTATTTTACTACTCAGGTATTCATATTTGCTAACAAAATAAATACTTAATCTCTTGCTGAAAAGCAGGCTTTATGAAGGCAAAACTCAGCTTTCTGCTAAAAAACAATTTTGGAGGAAAACTTAAAATAAGGTGCAGGCCAGACAGATACAAAACAGGAGAAAGAGCACTGAGAGCTGTGATCTGAAATCCCTGGATTTTCCACAGCCTGTCATAGAGTAAAATCATACAGAATTTGGCATTTAAATCTACTCAGGATTTAGATATCTCTGCTATAGGGCTGAAATTCACTCACTCTGGGCTGCTAAAGTAATTAAGAGTTATTTTTGCCAAATGCCACATTTTGGGAGTTTTTGTTTTGGTTTAATTTTAAGTGTCTCTATATCTAAAATACTTGCATTTATTTTCATGTTTTCTGCTGTTGAATATGAACAGGATTTCATTTTAAGCTCCAAAGACAGTTCCCTGTGTAAATAGATTAACTTCCAAAAAACCCATATATATATTTGAAGCAGAATTCTTAATGTGACAGTGCTTAGGGAAATTAGTGGGAAATGCTGTGGACTTTTGAAAACAAGATTTGTTCAGATATTTGAATGTGGATTAAGGTGCCTAATAGATGCTTCCCCTCTTTTAAAACCAGATGTTTGGTTAGTAAAAAGACTAATACAAGGTTTTGTATTTAGCATGCTCTTTCTCCATAATGTGCTAATCCAAATCATTAAACTTCCTTGGTTTCTCCAAAATATTTTTTATTGATGCTAAACCTGTTTGGAAAATATTTGCAACTAACAACGTAAGCTAAATAATAATAATGACAGCAATAGCCAAGACAAAAAGCTTTCTGGGTCTAGAGTTTTGCTTCTAAATCAGATGCAATCACTCAGAATTCCTTTTGGACACCCTGCTAAATCTATGGATGAAAAGCTTGTATAAGAACTACTGTCTTAGTTAGACATGTATGGTTGCACATTGTAAAAGCTGAATTGCAGACTTGGCTGTCTCTGAGCAGGACATCAGCTTGGCTAGACAGGTTCATCCCTCTCTTGGCAAGACTAGAATGTACTTTGTTCATACTCAGTTTTGTTGCCATCTGCGAAAATAGGACTACCTGAAAATGGCTAAAATATGATTCTTACACTAAAATAAATCACAAGAGGCTATTAAAAAATAGCTTCTGGAATTACACTTTAACCCCCCCCCCCACATATTCACTTATTTTGCTCCTTTTTGAATGTCTGTAGCAAGTTTGCCAGGAGTGCGTTGGTGACAATAATAACTTCTGCAAAATTCAGAAAGGTTGCTAATAAAACACTAGATCATGTCCCATCCAGAAAATTTAAATGGAATATTTCATGGCAACATGAGCTTATATGTCCTCGTTTGAAACAAGAAGTTCTTGTTTGAAACCAGGTTTTTTTGGCTTAGTGAATTGTGTGCTATTAAAGGGAGAATGGAAGAAAACAAGGTAGGTGAATGGTAATGCACAGCACCTGCTTCCTGGAGGGTGCTTTTCTCAGCATAGCACCTCGCAGACCGGCTGACTGCTTTCCTGCCTCACTGTGAGAAAGGGACCATCACTTGCAGCCTTGGATCTCCACATTCCAGAGCTGCAGGGCAGCAGGCTGGACTTAAGCTGAGCTGCCTTTGTTGTGGGATATGGTTCCTAGTCCCAGCTAGCAGCTCCTGGTTCCCTCACACCAGCCACCAGCACAGGCATCATGTTGCTCTCATGGCTGTTTTGCCTGGCCAACATCAGCTGTTTCTGGTGTTGCAGTTCTGCAGCCAGTGGAGAGACCATTTTCAAGACTGACCCTTCTCTTACACACAGAAGACCTTTAAAGAGATCACTTTGCTTCACACCTTTCAAGAGAGTCCCAGGCAGATTCTCCTGTTTTTATTCCTTTTTCCTGCAATAATCCATGTTAGAAGCAGCTGCTGGGTGTCAATAGGACTGCTTCTCCTCCTCACCTGTGCTCAGCTGTCAGGGTCAGGCTTCTCTCTGCTGCTGCAAATCACAAGTAAGTCCCTCTTTATGACAGGCCTCCTGCTTTGAAATAAATGGCACCCTAGCATAATAAAAGAATGTAAGACAAGCAGGTATCAGGCCTAGCCATTAATTGCTTTCCATTCTTGTATTTTGTTTTCCATCACATGTCAACAAAACAATTTTTTTCCCTTTTACTCTTTTGACAAATCTTTGGATAGGTGTGAGGAAAATATTTTTCCAAGTCTCTTGAAAGATTTGGGGGAAAAAAACATAACAATTTAATAAAACCAAATCCTAGCATTTCTGGGTCTCCATTAACCTGTTTACAATTAATATTTTCTGCTTAAATAATAGATTATGTCCTCCAGCTATTACAGAAGTCAGAAGACACAGAACTTTTTACTTTCAATCACAGATTGAACACTGGGAAAAAGCACAAATGGAGAAGGACTAACATTTGATTCTGCAGAGAACAAGCGTAGGGTTGTTCTCTTCAGAGGGGAAATGCAGAAAATGAAAAAGAGTAGTTCTCGAAAGGAAAGTGTTTCCACCCAGAAATTATTTGAAGGCAACATTAATTTTACTCATCTCTTTTTTTCAGTAGTTTTCAAGTATCTGAGATCACTCATCATGCACTGGACAACAAAATTGATTTGCTTACAGAAGGAAATGAAGTGAGAACAAAAGGGAAGTATCAGCTTCTGATCTGTTGCACTCAGGAAAAAAAGTCATCTTTCTCTAAGCGACATGAAGAATTTCTACTGCTCCTGTGACCCCTGGCACACCTGATGGGAATCAGTCAATACATTGCTCTTCATAAAGAGCAGCACTTATAAAGCAATGTGGCAGAATGTATACTGTAAATTACTGCCATTTGAAGGCAGCTGGACAAGATATTTAGTCTGACTGTGAAAATTTATTCCTTTTTCTACTCCCTTGGACAGAAAGAAATTGTTGACAGCTACTGAGAGGTGTATTGGTATGGGTGAGCTGTGGAAGGACACTGGAGTAAAGCAAAGCAAAACAAGACTGAGTGCAAATACTTTAGTTACGAAATACATCCAGCCTTTTTGACTGAATAAGCCATTTATGGAAGTTATTAAGAGTCTGAATAGGAAAACAACAAGTCGCTTCAAGACTAAGGAAAGTCCAAGAGGGCTTTTTATCTAATTGAAGCAGTTTTCAACCTCTCTGAGAGGACAAATGATGAAAAATCAATGAACAGCACAGAGGGTGAAGCAGCTTTGAGCAGCATGACATTGACAGTGTACCTTGATAAAAGTAAAAATGTGTTTTCTGTTTCTTTAGCAAAACTAGGCACTGCATCTCCACATAGCTGCTTTAATATTTCTACTGTTTGAGAGTTGACTTGCTGAATATGCCCCTTGTATGGAAAACTGCAGCTGAGCAATTTAAGGAAGTTTTTCTTTACCAGCCATATTTTTAGGCAGGTGGTAGAGATTGGCCTGGAAAAATCTATGCTCTTTATTTCTCAGTATTTAAATTTGAATAAAAACAAATCTGTTTTCCTTCCTTCATGCTGGCCTACATCTACCCTTTATACACCCACACAAGACAGCAGAAGGAACAAAATCCTTAAATTGCATTTTGATAGATTATCATCGTAATTGAATAAGATAGCTAATGCCAGAATCAGCATGCTCTATACAAAGCTTTAAGAAAAAAAGAGGTAACAATACAAGCAAATCCTCACATTTCTGAAAAGACAAACACAATCTTCAATGAAGCACAGGTAATATCCATTTTACTCATGCTAACACAGTTTTTTTTTACTCCAACATGAAAAGGTATTATACATACAGAAATACAGAAAGAAAATTTGGAAATTTTTTCCCCTATTTTCAGGCTCATCTTGATAAAACTAGAAAGCATTAAAGCAATAATAAGCTTATGGAAGTTTAGGGTCGACTGTTATCTTCATGATGTAAAGAGTTTTAGGCAGGTAATCAAGAACATGTTATTCCATTTCTCTTTGTCTCTCTCCCTCCTTTCTCTCTCTCCCTGCTTTCTCCACCTCCACTTTTGTGCTTCTGGAATTCCATCCCAAATTCTTTGTATATCAGGCTGTTTTTTTCTTCCCATAATTCTTCCTCCCACTCACTTACTGGGGAACGATCTATTATTTTCAACGAATTTCCTCCTTCAGCTGGATTGATATAAAAATTAAGCTTAACATAAGAAAAAAAAAAGGATGGCACTGTACCCTAGGAGAGTCTGTTAGCAACTAAAGGTAAATTCGAAAGAGGCTGGTTGAACTTATTCTTGTAGCATATAACTTTGAAATAGTTTAGCCACTCAGGATTATCTTTAGCCTTGTCACTTTAATCCTTCTTGTGATTTTTTTTCTCCTCCTCAAAACCTTTCACTGCCTTTTTCATGTCACTATACACTGCTGTGTTGGGTTTTTTTCCTTTGGAATGCTTTTAATTAACTGGGGCATCATAGGATTTCCTCCTTGAAACTGATGCCAGGAGGCATGAGTGGGAAGTGCTGGGAAGATGAGACACATGGACATGTACCAGTAAGGAATGGTATAAGCAGATTATTGTTTCATTCTTTTGAATCAGGCTTCTGACCAAGTGCTACACCAAATCCAGAGATCCCCAAATGAGAGAACCATGTATGTGGTAAGAAAACCAGAGGTTCTTACTAGGGTCATCCTAGTAATAACAGCACAGTATCATCACTAAAAGCCCATGAGTGAGATCTCTGGATCATCTCAACTGAACTTAAGGGATTGATGTCTGCAGTTGAATTGTGTGATTTTGTGCTTTGTCATGACAACTCTGCTCCCAGGCTTAGGAATCACTTTGAGGAATGATGAGGTTTATAGCCACTGTTTAGATATTTAGTAGCGATACATATATACATATAAATAGAAAAATATTTAGAAGTATTTATGCCTTTGGAAATCGTCACCTGGAAGATGCCTTTGAGCTTCCTTCTGTTTTATTTCACACGCTGAAATAATTCAAATCAACATGCAAGTATATATTTTTCTTTAAATAAATCCTGATGATTCTAGTTGCATATCACCCTCACTTTAAAGTTCTAACATTCTTTTTTAAATTAATTTAGTTCATTTGTATGTTTTGCAGGCAGGTGAAAACAACTGCATGTATTGGAACAACACCCACTGCTTCATTTGCTTTATTTTTCCAGCATAGGGGCTAGAATCACTGAGCAAGTAGGTATTTTTTTTTGCAACAGAGTCAACAGAATTCTTGCATGTTTTCAGATAATCTGGATAAATGCCATCAACACTTGCTGGATTTCTGATGTGCATCAGTTTGCTAACATAGTCCATCAGTATGTAAGGAGTAAAGTGAAATGAAAAAGGTTATTCACAGGGTAATGTCCTCTCTGAGTATCACCCTGTAACCTCTTAGTAAGAATAGCTGAATATGTCCATAACGTTTCTGCAATACTTCTTTTTTTTTCTCTTCTAGCCTGTTGTCTTGATAGATTTTTCATATTTCATCCTGTTTTTCTTAGCTGTACCACTGTGTTCCAAGGCTCTCCTTGGAATTTGTTTCTATAACAATATGCACTTCATTATGGTTTCTCTTTCATTGATTTTCTCTTTCTTGTCATACTTTGCATATATAGCTGTGTTATGACTTTATGGTAAAAAAAATAATTTTGCTTTAGTTTAGCTTAGTTTCTTTCAGTTTAAAGACATTGCTCAGAATAAAGGGCCCTGGAAGTTTTGGTGTTTTTGGTGGTTTTTTTTGTTTGTTTTTGGTTTTGTTTTTTAATGGAAACCTTTACTTTAAAAAATAGGAGTTATTTTGAATATGCAAGTAACTTCCTGAGAAATTGCAAATTAGCTCATTATTAATTTAGAAGTAACTTTAAACTGCTTAAAAAATTTATTATCTGTGTCAGTAATTTGTTTGCTCTGGATGATCTTAGGAAAATAACAAAGACATTTAAAACAATTAATATAACGGATGTGTGCTATAAGATTTTAACAAAAATAAATTTAAAGGATATCTAGGTGCTACAATGCTAATTAGGCAGAAGGTGTTAAGCCTTTCACATTTATGGGCTCCCTAAAAATTTTCCACAACATTTTGGTGAAACACTAAGGTTTATCTGTGGCATGGCATCCTGAGGCTAGTAGCAACCTACTGGATATGGGGGAGGGCTGGGGGGGAAGAGTGTGTGTATGTGTGGAACTTGCGTCTGAGCAGGATGCTTAGTTCTTATTTGCAGAGTCCTTATAAGAAAGCTCATGAACTTCAGGAGTTCACAGATCACAACTTGAAAACCACTGATACTGGGCTATAGGCAGGGACAGACAAAAGTCATCTATAATTTAAATAGGGGTTCTGTGCCATCATCATTAAGGCAGCTAACGTGCAACAAAGCTCTCTCCACTGCAATACTGTAGTTATATGATAAAGGTTGTGCACATGCATCAGAAGTTCTGGGAAATCACTTGCTCCAGCAATCCCAACTATGTGAAGACTGCATCCGACTGCCACTCCTTTCACAGCTCTCTGGGACAGGAAGTTAAATACAAGTGCTGGGCTGAGCTTGGCTGCACCCCTTAGGCTGCCCTGCCAAGGTGAATTTGCAGATGACTTCTGTGCCTGTCCTGGGGAGGGAAAGCCAGCATGCTGATACCATCCCATGTGGAGGAGGTATGTGTGGAAGGAGAGTGAGAAGTGGAAGCAGCTGCTTCGGGGTTGGGAAGGCCTCTCCCAGGACTCGGTCCTCTGCTCCCTCCTGGTTCTGCCAAAGTCTTCACATTCTTGAGAGCTCTGCAGTGCTTTGCTGCTGTGGAAAATCTATCCTTGGGTGTTTGAATTGCCAAAGTGATTAAAACTAAAAGTGTTTTCCTTATCATCATTCCTCTCTTGTCTCAGAAATATTGTGCAGTAGCATTTGGATTTCTTTTAGAATGAAGGAATAAACTTTTTCAAATTTTTCCTCTGATGAGGAAATGCTACAAAAAATGCAGCTACATAAAATGGAACAAGTATTATGTGGACATCTACAAGTATATAGGTGTTAAGATTTTCCTAAAATCAGCATAGTAAATCCTGAGAAATCTGCATTTAGATTTTCCTGAAAGCAAATCTGCTTATGTTATGATGAATAGCCCCCACACAACCTTTATTTGGGCTTACACTACCATCACGAGTCAGGGGAGGGGGAAGAATGCAAATGCCAATCTCAAGACTCTAAAAGTCTAATTTAAGACTGTGAGCAATGCCTTAATCACAGTTCTACATGGATCATAATCTATAAAATTATTATGGGGTGAGTGCATCACTGCGCAAAACTGCAGTCAAAGAGTGATTACAGGATTCTGTCACACTAGAGGACATATCAAGGAGGAGCTCATGAGTCTGTCTTCAGGACTCAGTAATATCCAGTGCAAGCACTAACAGTTAGGATGATGGACAATAATTTTCTTCCCAAATCCACAGATGACACCAAAGAGGAAAGAAACTGCAAATACTTTTAAAAAGGAGTCCAATTTGAAGTGCTCTAGATAACTTAGAGAAATAATCCCAAACCACTGAGGTGATATTCAGTGAAGCTGAGTACAAAGTACTGCATTTAAGAAGAATGACAGAAGTAGAAAATGAGGAAAAACTGTTTAGGCTGCAGGCAATGTGGAAAGGATGAGTGGAATAGAGACTAAATTGAGCAACAGTACCCATGCAAAAATTGGAAAGTCAATTGGTATTCTCAGCATTAGAGATTCCTCAGTTGGGGTACTGATACCCACTGCCAGAAAAACTGAAAAAAAAAGATGATGTTTAAAAAAAAGACAAAGAGCAAATTTTTTAAAAAAGAAGTTGAGAACTTGCATGATTTTTAACTGTTTTAAAGCATTAAAGGAAAAAAAAAAAAAAAAAAAAAAAAAAGCAGCATAGTTTGTATAGAAACTTGAAAGAATCAATTTTGTTAAGTATGAAAAAAAGAAAAAAAAATGGTGTCTGGGGGCATGTTTCACAATATTTAACTACAAAAAAGATTCCTGTGAAGAGGATAGGCTCAGCAGTACTGTATGTCCATGCAAGGTAAGACAAGAGGTCACTAAAGGAAAAGGTACATTTTTTTTCTTAATGACTCAGAAAGATTTCCACCTAAGGGTCTCTAAGTCTGAGTGGACCTCAGAGGAATCACGTTATCTGCATATCTGTGTTGCATTTATAGGTTGATATCCTACCATCGAGCTGTTGACAGGACAGCTCCCCTTCTGGTGCCTATAAATCTTGCTTTTTGGTATGTGAGGATTTGGCCCAGGGATTACTTTCTCTTGACAGTTTATCTGAGGTTGTGATAGATAGAGGAGATGTATGGATGAAGACACCACCTGGCCAGTTCAAAGGGTGCATGAAAGTCTCAGCTTCT
>NW_009953864.1:1655141-1690240 GCF_000747805.2 Chaetura pelagica
TCTTTCCCTACTGTGTCCTAGCACTCATCTGTAGCAATGCTTTGACAGAGATTTGTATTCAAAGTATGTGGTCTTCAGGGAAGCTTGTCTTTGCTCATGGCTACAAGCTCTTGCTATGATTACTGGACTGATTAATATTAAATGCTGTTCCACAAAGCCGTGTGGCTCAACTATATCTCAAGGAGCCAAAGTGTTTTTTTGTAAGATGTCAAACCCAACACTTTTTCTTCCAGTTTCAATGTACCAGATCACAGAGCTCTAGTGGTTCATGTCTGTTGTAATCAATACTACTGGTAATTTCTCTCTACTATGAAAGTTTGAATGACTTGAGCATAATCAGATTAAAAAATAGTTTCTGAGTAATTTAATGATGAAAGAAAATCCATGATGGAAAAAGTTTGCCCATGGGTTACTGTGTATCACCAGCTGTTTCTTTTCATTTGTATTCAAAGGGCATGCAGTTCTGCTGTTTAGATTACTCAGGGTATTGGCTAAATGGATGGAGTGGGCCATGTTATTTGCATATTGATTTGTTTTGTATGTAAATTATTTTGATGAGTTTTTACCTTATTAGATTGTGCATTGTTATAGTGTGTATATGAATGCAACAATCTCAGACTGGGGAGCAGTTCAGAAAAGCCGAAATGCAAACACAAACAAACGAACTCTATTTAATTACTATGCATTACATACTTAATTAATAAGCTCTCATTAATTTAGGATTGGAAGTGGAAAAAGCACAGGATTTAAGAACTTGTAGCTATCATGTGTGAGCAGATATCCTAGGTGTGGAGTTATTGGCTACTCCCAGCTCAACACAGAGATGCTATCTGGGGAGTTTTGGGTGCACTAGCAAATTGCTTGCTAGGCTGAGTGCTTAACTCTCACACAGCATGCTTCTGTATTCTTGTTCTGATGACTTTTAACTTTTACTTAAAGAAGCAAATATGACACAGTGTCTTATATAAGTGACTCCAGAACCCTGTGAAGGGCAGCGTATTCGCTGTAATAACAGGGGACCAGGTTTGATTAACAAGCAGTTCTCATGCTTTCTTGTAAGTGAATAAACAACTATTCAGCAGCTGCTTAATCTTGCAAGTAATTACCTTATGTATATACATGTATCACACTTTTGGCATCCCAGAGATAAATGTTTCTGTGACTGCAGTTTGCCCTGTTTACCTGTGTACAGCTTTCCACATAAAACCAATGAGTGCTTGCTTCACTGAACATGGACTCAAACATCAGTGAGGGTTTAAAGACCACATCCACAGCTATTCGTGCCCTTAGACACAGTTGTCAAGGGGACCATCTAATGGTGTCATGTCCAAGGCACTACCATTCGGGCTAATTATTAGCCTGACAGAAATCTCTTCTCAATGAAGTTTCAATACAGCTTGTCTTACTCTCAAGAAGCAAATCATACAATTCCAGCAGCAGTGCCCATTTTCTTCTTGCAGTGCATTGTAAGAGCCTAATTGGTTACTTTACAATGCCTCTGTCAGACATCAAAGGGTAGCTGACCAGTCATATTTAACTGTTTTATGGAGGTTCATCTCAGAAAAACACCAGAAGATGGAAACTCCAGTCACACATCGTAGGAAAAAAAAAAAGTTTGTATTAAATAGCTCCTTCATAATTATGTTGTTGTTAACGAGAAGTCTGCGGCTTTGTTAGTAGAACCTTTGCATTTCTATTCAAATTTTTTAACATGTTCACTAATTGTCTAACTGCTGGAGACTGTAGAAATATTTTTTTCTATAACTTGCAGAGTAACTCTGAAGACCAACAAACTGCAAAGCTCAGAAATCTGCCAGATGGTCCAAGCAGAGAGAGTGCATTGCTCCTGCACTTTCAGTAATTAGCACTGAAATAGCAGGAATTGGAATGGATCTGCAAATGACCTCTTGGGTTCCAAATCTCATAAAGAATGAAATGCATTATTAATAAATCATTATTGTAAGCATTGTCCTCCATATCAACATACATTTTTACCCTTGAGGACTTTTTGAGAGACTTCAGAAGTTGCCCAAAGCTTAGGCACTAAGCGATGACAATACTGTGAAGATTTCCCTTTCTCTAAAAGTGTCATGTTCCTCCTCTTAATGACTCACCTGCTCCTCTGTTACACCCCACAATCCCCATACATTCAGTGGAAAAGGAATTTAATTACTTTGGCTCACTTTTTTATTTTATTATTTTATTTTATTCAGTTATTCACACTTTTTTTTTTTTTTCTCTGTTTCTCACTCTTGCAACCAGAAAGCCACTTCTGAGGCTGGGAAACAAAGGTGAGACCGTGACTATAGACAGGTGCCAGAATTTCAGCTTGCTTTGAATAGATGAAAAGAATGAAAGGTTGATGGTCTCTTTTAGTTGTGGATAGTATCATTGATGCTATTAATGAGGTCTACAGAAAGGAGGATGACATAAGAAAAGACAATGAGCCAGAGATGAGTGGCTTGGCCAAAATTCCAGGACCCACGCTTGTAGCCTGTTAGAAATCCATCTCAGAACATCAGAGTCTGCCTCTCCAGATGTTTTTGGGAGCATGCTTGCGACTCCTGGGAGGCACTTAGGTACTCACCGTGGTGACAGGAGGAAGGAGAAGGCAAAAACAGGGTTAGCAGCAGGTTTCTCTTCCCAGAGGTTTCAGTAATGTGTTCTTCACACATGACTGTACATGTAGGGGCTGCTTTGGTAAGTGTACAGCACCACATGTGTAGTGCATGCTCTACCAGTCACTGAAGTCAATGGGAGCTTTAACCAATTATTTCAAAGGGCTTCAAATTAGCTCAGTTAGAAGTAATGGAAGTCAGCCACATCTTTAAAAGTGCAGGGATTTCTGCCAGTCCTTCACCAGATGAGTTCTGCAGAGATGTGTTCTAGTTATTGTTGGCTGGCACTTGCTTTTGAAACCGTGGTTGGGGATTTATACAGTATCACCTCAGAATAAAGAGGAGAAATACACAGTGGCCCAAACAACAGAAATGGCTAATGTAGAGAACTAGTTTTTTTGCAATCTTTGCTTCAAAGGGGTATCTCACAATGCATTTTTTATTTCAATTTAAAGTAACCTGTACTGGAAAGCCCCCTGAGGTGGTAGCCTTAAGTTATTCGATAAAGACTGAAATTTAATTACTATCTTCAGGTCTGTCATGATGGCATTTCAAGGACATACCTGCATGATCAAAAACTACTGAAATGAAAAATTGCCAAAAGCTCCTAATGAATCAAGGAATGAACAGCCCAACTATTCAATTCAGTGTTTCTAAATAACTGCACAATGATAGTGATAAATAATACAGATAATTCAGTGTGCAGGGCAATCTTGCTTTTGAAACATGCTTGAATGTGCAAAACACATTAGAATGACTACTCTGAATTAGAACTCATGACAACATGACCTGGGAAACTCAGCATGATTTATCACTTCTTAGCTGCACACAGTCTCAATGTAAGCTTAATCATTTAGCAAACAATTGAATCAGGCTCACCCCAAACTTCACCTACCGCAGTCCCACCAGTACACTGACACCTGCACTGGAGGCAAACTTCTGTGTATTTCCTCAAGACCAGCTTTGTCTTTTGATACAAAAATCAAAACAAACTAACCATGCCATTTTTTCTAAGCTAACATCAGCTGAGGGGCATGTCTGTGTGCCTCTGTTTCATCAGGTAATTTTTATCTTCTGGCGCTTGCAAGGCAGTTTAATTGATCATCGTGTCTGACTCACAACAGTCCATTCTCATCAGTATAAATATTTAGCAACATAATTGAATGTCTCTTCTAGATCATATAATATATAGAAGCTTGAAGGCAGTATTGATACTTGAAAAAGAGAAATACTCCTTGATGTGTTGCTTTCAAAAAGAAACCTCTAAAGCAGTTGGAAAGCTGCATATTCCAGGTCTAAGCCCTTAAAATGTTAGTAAATATGCATAAAATGCTTAAATTTTGCTGATTTGAGCAGTATGCAGTTTTGTTTTTCATGTGTGCTGTAAGTGTAGACTAGTGTCTCATCAAAATTAAAGAACATGTTTTACTCAGAAGTATGTAACCACTCATCAGCAAAGGAGGATTCACAGAATCATTGAACTTTCTGGTTTGAATAGACCTTTAATATCAAGTCCAACTATAACCTAACTTTACCGAGTCCAATGCTGAAACTATATCCCTAAGCACCACATTTATACATCTTTTAAACAGCTTTCTGGGTAGCCTATTCCACTGTTTGATTACCCTTTAGATACAGAACTTTCTTCTAATATCTTACCTAAGCTTCCCCTGGCACAACTTGAGCCCATATCCTCTTGTCCTATCACTTGTTACCTGGGAGAAAAGACCAACCCCCACCTCACAACCTCCTTCCATGTGGTTTTAGAGAGTGATAAGGTGTGATTCTTGGTGTCAGCATTGGAAACGTATTCCAAAACCGACATACTTTGAATCTGTTTTTCAGGTCTGAAGCTTGCACGTCGTATTATCAGGAATCTTCTTGCCAAGAGGGTGAACTACCTCAGTCAGTTTGCTCCAGTGTTAGCATGAGCAGATTAACATATGTCTCTGCATCTGACAGTACCCTTAAGAACTCAACTGTAATGTGTGATCCAGATACACACTTGGTAAGAAAATCTTGACCTGTAAATATATATTAATTCCCTTTCTTTAAAACAAACAAAATAAAAACCTTCTCCTCATTCCCAAAACAAACCCTTAAGCTTCCTTTTCTCCAGGCTAAACAACCCCAGTTCCCTCAAACACTCCCTGTAAGACTTATTCTCCAGGCCCTTCATCAGCTTTGTTACCCTTCTCTGACTTTACTCCGGTACCTCAATGTCTTTCTTGTAGTGAGGGGCCCAGAACTGAACACAGTACTTGAGGTGTGGATCCACTGGTGCCAAGTACAAGGGGGACAATCATGTCCCTGGTCCTGCTGGCCACACTATACCTGATGCAAGCCAGGATGCTGTTGGCCTCCTTGGCCACCTGGGCACACTGCTGGCTCACATTCAGCTGGTTGTCAATCAAGACCCTTAAGTCCTTTTCTACTGGACAGCTTCCCAGCAGCTCTTCCCCAAGCCTATAGTGTTGCATAGGGCTGTGACCCCAGTTGGTCTTCAACTGGCCTTGGCCCTTTAATCCAGCTTGTCCAGATCCCTCTGTAGAGCCTTCCTACCCCTGAGTAGATCAACACTCCCACTCAACTGGGTATTGCTTGCCAACTTACTGAGGATGCACTTGGTCCCCTCATCCAGATGATTGATAAAGATATTAAAGAGAACCGGGATTGATGCACTGAATGAAGCATGGTGGGAAAATTATAAGATAAGCAATATCATGAGATACAGCACATTCATGGCTCAGATCACAGAGGAGCTCTGACTCGTGACACTCTCTGTGGCAGCCGCCAGGGCATTCAGTGCACAGTGCAGATACTCTCTGTCCAAAGCAGCTCAGGACCAAAAGTAACACAGCAGCATTTGTCCTCACACCCAGTTAAAGTCCTAGACCACCCTCTTTTCTAAATGCAAGCCCTTTTTGTCAGGTTGGAGGGATGGTTGTGGTAGTAGTGTTGCTAGTAGCTCTCTTGCAGCCTGTATATTGAAGGACAGGAGCAAGCCTGTGATTGGCTTGGTGAAACAGGTATTTATCAAAATGAGGATTCAGCCCTGAGAAGATGGAACATGCAAGTTTTGAAAGGTTGTCTAATTCTGTAATGTGGTTCCTTCAGTGGTGGCCACATGGCTAAATCTTTTAGTATTGCTTGCTGGAGAATCTATAAGGTGCACAGACTATTCCCTCTGCTTTTGTTGGTGGTGTTGTTAACAACTATTGATAAGAACAGTACTATTGATGAAGGCAGAAGAGCTTCCTCCTTCACTACTTTTTTCCACATTCCTGTCTCCAACGAGCTCTTGTAGGATTTGGGGTACTTTTTTTTCCATGTTGAATCTGTACATTCTGCTTTAGCTGAAATCTTTAAGACAAAGAGAAAAACATAGGTAGCACATTCTATTTTGTGCTCCTTTGTGTTAATGTGATAATTAATTACCATCTCAATAAACTTCAGTCACTAAAAACCAGTGGCTGCAAAGAGCTAATTTTGCCTTTCTTGCTATGAATTGCTGTGAGCATTTTTTTTTATTTTATGTGATCATACTTGTTGCTTTATTGCCAAGTAATATATCCATACTGAGCTGTGTGTATGGATGCATGTGCATATTTTAACTTCTTATTAATGGCAGAACAGCAGGTCATGGAGTTCGTACAGTCTGATGAGAGTCCCAGATCAAGCCTCTACTCGCCTCCCCTCAGGAGTTGTACACTAGGAGTTGCGAGAAGCAGCAGAAAGTGCAAAGCCATTAATCATAAGGAGCAGGCAGACTGGCAGATATGCAGAGTCTTCATTCTCACACCTGTACCCTGCAGTCAACCAAAATCATTTGGCTGAATTAAGCAGTGGTATCAACACATCTGTCTTCTCCATTTTGGCATGGTTTCAGTAGGCTCCATTTCAGCACGTTGAGTTCTGTTGGGAGTTACTGTGGAAAAACAAAGATAAAGAACTATTGAAAAAAAAGCCAAAGTAAGAGCCAGAAGTACTTTAAGTTTCCCCCTCCTGCAAGGCTGAATTTAATCCTCCCATGGCTGCTTTTTCTTTTACTCCATATTTTCCCACTCTGATATAACTTGGAGCACAGAAGCAATCTTGCGGAAAACTGGTCCTTTTAAAGTAAGTTAGAAATACACTCAGGATCTCAGCTAGAGACAAAGATAAGACATATATTAATTTCTCACTCTGAGCTTGAATACTGACAGCAGAATGGCACCTAAGTCTGCCAGTCCAGAAAATGAAGTTTGTAAGAATGCATGATAGACACAATGTCAAAGTGGCTGAAATAACCTGAAAATTTCTATGAAGGGTCAGATCCTTACACTGTCACTACAAAAAGCAGAGCTTTAAGCAGGAACAGTTCAACAGAGGATAAGAGGATCCAGGAACTACAAGGCATCTGAAAGGCACCTGAACTTGATGTAAGGGAACAAGTGTTTCTCCTTTAGAAGTTGTCTCATAACATGAAAACTATTTTACCATGCTTTGGGACTTTTCCCAGATAGTCTGATTTATTTACTTATTCATGTTTTCAAACTGTTTGTTAGACAGTCTTCACATGCATATTTAAGCTTATGTTTGAGTGATCTCAGTCACAAAAGGTTTTGTTTAGGAAATTGAGGTTTTTGCTCAAATTTTGGAGTTTGCTACTTGGAATTTGTGACTGAGCAGCTTCACTTGAATTCATCCCATTTAATGTCAGACAGTTCTTTGAGACACAGGCCTCTTCAGAGCACAACTCATCCAACCTCAAGTCTGCAGCTTTTGCTGGCTATGCAGAATTTGCTGAGAGAAGTGTCCAAGCGAACAAATTAGTCTGGCATGGAAAACCTGGAACTTGGTGATATCCTGGTTCTCTGGATAGTGTTATCATAAAAGATTTTCATTGAAATGCATTCTGTTTGTGTGAAGAAATACTGTGTTTATTAGTTGAATTAAATGCACCTATTTTCTAGAGCTCCAAAAGTTGCTCCCTAGGCAAAGCTTCAATGCAAAACAAAATTTCATGTTGACCTTGCTTTAAAATTGTGAAGGAGCATGGCAGTACCTGATAGCATAAGTGCATGAAAGACCTGACAAAAATAGAGAGAAAACTCACCAGTGAGAAATTTAATCATTTTGACATTGTCTTGGAAAACACTAATGGGATTAGTAAGGAAGAATATTTATTTTTCCATAGGAGATAAATGAAAGCAATTAGGTAAAATAGAATCATCAAGAGTGGGTATTAGGGGATCTTTTTATTACAATGAATGAAGAATGAAGTGCTCATGTCTCACTGACAGTAATGGCAGATTATTGTGTATTAATTAATAATGTCTATTATTTCTCTTGCACATTGTCCCAGAATAATGCACCCTTAGGTGTTTTGATCTGCCTTATTTTCATTTAAGTGGTTCCTGCAAATTGTGATATAGTTTCAAAATTCCTTTAGTAAATCCCTTGGGAATAACTTTTAGCACTGTGCAAAAAAGACACCGTCTAATGTACTATTTTTAATGTTTGAATAGAGGAATGCATCCTCATCAAGTTATGTCACCTACATAAAATCAGAGACTTCAATGAAAAAAATTGGCCTAAATAATTGTAAAAAAAATCTAAGTTTTTACAGAACCAGAATGGTCATATATTAGTCTCATAAATCTGTGAATGATTTTCTGATATTTAGTTTACATGGCTGTGGAGATCTTAGGGTAGAATAATGCCTGTTAGGATAGTGGTCCCACTTATGTGCCTTGGTAAAATTATTTCCACAGTGGAAATACAAATATTTTAATTTACCTTATCCATTGAAAAACCTTCACTTTGACATGCACAGATGACTTTAAATTTAGATATACTGCATAATGACACTGACCCCAGTTTATTCTGCTTGTAAGTAGGTCTCACCTCACACAGGCAGTCCAAAGAGAATTTAGTGTTCATTATACCCTTCATTAGTTCTTTATGTTACTTTTCAATCTTGAAATACTTTTTCTAATTGCTGTGTAGACTGTCCTACCCTTAATCTTTTAATAAAGCAGACCCTCAAAGCTTGCTAGTGCCTTTCACTATTCTTTTCCATGGTCCCAATGCTGACACAGGCAAGAAACTCCGCTGTGCACATCACCCCAGTGCAGGAACATGTGAAGTCTTGGTTCTGCAGGTCTGTTTTCGCTGGCTCAGACCAGCCTGTACAAAGCTGACCAAGTTTCTGAACCCTCATGTCAACCTTGGTGGCATTTCTTTGTTGGAATATATGTGGCAAGACAGTTTTTTATCACTGTATTATATTCATTTCCACAGTTCAGATAGTATTGCCTTTTCAGAGGAAACCTACTGAGTGTGTTTTCAATTGAAGACAGCAAATGAGGAGGAAAGAGTTGTGCCTTTGCACGTATTTAACAGAACCATGGCTTTAGTCTTCTCTCTTACTGTCAGCAAGACAAAGAACTGTTTGTTGGCACCAGCTGGCACTGCAATAAATGTGTTCAGCTTTCAGTTCTGTTCATCTCTCCAAAATGTTCACTATGCTGTACTGAGAGGACTGTTTCTCAGCCAGGAGTGAGTGTAATAGGGAAAAGTATATGGAAAAAGAGGAGGGAGAGGAACAGAATGTAGATGGAGCATTTGGAAGCCTAAATCCCACCTATATTAAAGCAGGATAAATGCAGAATCTTTGTTGGTAGCTGGGTGGTGAGAATGGGGCATACATAATCCAAATTCTTGAAAGTGATAAAATAGACAAGGCAGAAAATGTGGACAGAATTTGCTGTGTATCTAGGAAACAGAAAATGAAAAAGTGGTAGTGGGATATGTACAGCTGCCAAAACAGAGGAACATCTGAGTGGTGAATGAGTAAGGGGTGGGAACAGTGAGAACTGCCTCTGCTTGGAGCAGCGAGTTGGAGCCCACACCAAGAGGAGGCACAGGTGGTAACACAGAATTCCAGGTATGGCCTCAGAGACAGAGGGAGCTGGGGACAATGCACAACACTCAAGGAGGGAAAGTGATTTTGGGAGGGAGCTTGTGTGCTGAAGAACAGAGTCCTTGAAGACAGTAATGTTCTCAGCCACTGGAAGTTAAGTGAGCAGTCTTTTTTTATTCTGAGTTTTCTGTCTAACAGCACCTTCATATGCATCCTCAGTCATGTAAGGGCATTCTGGCTCTACCCTTGGAAAGTGTCAACAAAGGCAGTTTATGCCAGAATGTAAAAGTTCACTGTTTGCTAAATCTTTACCAAATTGCCTGTCATCTGCACACCCATTTCTTTGATGAACTGGATTCTTAAATCATGGAAATATATTGATAAACTTTTGGCTTAGGAGCAATTTGAGTTGAGCTGTGATTAATTTATTTCTCATAAAAGCCAATAATAGGCTGATGATTGATCCAGTCCTTTCCTATGAATGTGAACTAATTCACAATGGAAACCAGTTACCTGAGTTCCCGAAAGTACTTACACGTTATAGAAAAAGGAAAAGGGAAAGATTTGTGAGAGTGTTCAAAGGACAATGCTACAATTGACATTTGTGAAAAGTGTAGATTTCTCCACTTTGTACTTCCACACCTGAGAACTTGGAGAAAATAATGAGTGCAAGTATTTATCTCCTTTTGCTTTGAATTTTGTATCAAATAATTTGTCTTAAGATTTATAGATTTTGGAAATTGTATGGAACCATGGAAGTACTGGGAAGGGGACTAAGAAATGCAAATGTTTTGTTTCAGCTGTCAGCTCAGCTGTTTTGAGCATGGCCTCAGTTGAATTAACAGCAACCACAGATCATCCAAGTGATGATCACCTTTAGGACACAGAGGTTCTGGAGGGCTGGAGATGGTGATGTTGGTCTCCATGCTTACTGACAAGCCTTCTGTTCTCTTGCCATTCTGATCTTGCTTGGAATCCAGCCCCAAGGATCGTCAGGTTACAATGGAGGCTATCATGAAAGGTGGCTGTATGGGGACTTGGATGGCAACATCCTTTCCTATGTGATACAGCCCTCTTGACAACATAAGACAGAGCTTTCCTTTGCTTTCCTACCCTATAGGATCAGGTCTTGCAATGAACACAGCTAAACTCCACAGTGAACTAAGAAAATGCAAATTTTCAAAATAGTAAATGTAGCTGGTGAAAGACCCAGAGGGTGCAACACCAGTATCACCCTGGGTATAATGCAGCTCAGTCACGTTCAGTGAGTTCTGTCAGGAAGGCCTGCACATGAGCTAGGTGACTAAAAACAATGTTCTCTGAGGATGCATTTCTGCATTTTTTGTTGGGTTTGGGTTTTTCTTTTGATTTGGGGGGTCTTTGTGGGAGGTAGGTTGTTTTTTGTTTGGTTTGGTTTGTTTTTTTGTTTGTTTCCTTGTTTTTATTTCTATGTTTCTCCTGTTATTCATGTGCTGATTCTGCAGCAAACAACAAACCATCAAGATTAATTTCTTAGAGCCAGGGTCTTCCCATCTCAACAGATATTGTTCCACAAACACAACTTCATCACTACTGTGAAAAAGAAATATTGTACTTGAGGGAAATAGCTCATGTTCAGCCTATCATAAACCTGTATCAAAGGTTAAAATGTTGACTGTTCATTTTCAGTTGGAGTATTTTGAATGGTGGGAAGAAATATTTCATTTAGTTCAGTTTCAGTTCAAGAAAATGTCCAACTAAATTTCAAAATGAAAACTTAGCATCACACTGAGAAAAAATACTAGTCTGTTTTTTTTAGTTAGTGGGAGTTCAGATCAGCAACCCTCTTTTCTTCTGTAGTATGCTACATTTCTCTCCAGATTTCTCTCTTCTTTGACTGAATAGCTGAGTTTCAGCTAACTTCTCATTGTATTACCTTGCAGTTTTTCTATTTATATCTTTAACTTCTCACATTTTGGATATCTCTTGTTCCCTTTCTAATATTCCTCTGGTTTCAGGCGTATTTGCAATTTCTGTCCGTTTGTTTCAAGTGAATTTCATTAAGGTATTTATTTGCTCTATTCCCTGAATCAATAAGGCTAACTTGCCATATTCACCATGCACGTGTTTCCCTCTGGATTACATTCCTTCCTGTCAAGCACCTTTGCATAATCCATGATACCACCAGTACTGGCTCTGCCCACAGGGCTACCCTGGAGTTCCTGCAGCTGATAATGGGCAAGAGCAGATGCCTTCATTAGAGCACTAGGACAAGGCCAACAAGTAACGCTACTTTCCTATCACATCCTCTCAGCCTCCAGTGAGCAACTTCTCAGGGACTTCCCAGGGCAGAGCTGTCTTTTGATGGAAAAGTCTCAGTAGAATTCTTCTCTCACAGCTTTGTCTGGTTGCTTTTCCAGTCCCTGCATTCACAAACTTCTGCAGCAAGGAGTTTCAAACCATTAAGGTATGTATTACATGAGTGATATTTCAGCCTAATTGTCTTGGATAGAAGTATGCCCAGGTACTCAGGGTAAACTGGTGAGTCTTATCCTTTAATTTCTTGGATGTTTTCTCTGTTTCCTAGCCTTTTCCTCTTGAAATAACTTTGTTTTATAGCTGCTCCAACAAGGTAAAAGCCCTGGGGAGAATCAAGCTGAGGAAACCAATTCAGTCAGTTTATGAGTTTGAGACTGCCCAGAATTGAATAGGAGTTTAAAATAATGTAACTCAGACAATTACCTCGAGAGAGTATATATTCTTCCTCTGTAATGTAGCCAGACAAACATACTAAGAAAGAGTAGGTTAAGACATGAAATATAATTAAGCTGCAATTAAATATTTACATTAGTTTTCACTAAATATGGTTTATGTACTTCTCTTAAATGGACATTTAATAGACACAGCACTGAGCCAATGATGAGAAATAAATTACCCATCCCAGGATGCCCACCACACTGGCTCTGCCTGAGTTCAGTATAAACAGTAGCCAGATAGAAAGCTAAAAACATATTGTTGTGCTTCCCAGTGAATCAAAATAAGTCATGGAGACCCTCTGCTACTTCCTTACTTCCTGTCTGCTTCAGAATGCAGACATGTCCTGATCAATCTTCAAGTCTGGCCATCTCCCCTAGGAGCTCTGCTTTCTGCTACCTGATCCCTGTGTGCTTGAACTCCTCCTGTGTTCACCAAGTCTGGTGTCACAGTCAATACTCCCATTAAAGTTTAAACCTCAGAGTACTGAACAGTCTCTCATAGTGTAACCTTAGGTAGGACCTATTCACTTATATTGAGTTTTTATCTTGTCTGCAAAGAATGATTAATCAGTTAACAGAAAACAATACCTGTTTGAAGACGGAAATCTTTGCTCTGTATTTATGCAAAACATAAAATATTTTTCCATTATCAATCCTGATGTATTTGTGCGTGGGTGGGAGAAAGAAGGGGAAAATAATATTAGAGTCATAAAAATGTTTTAATAAGCTAGGAAATAAAAACAATTGGAACATTGCTTGTATTGCTTGAGTTTCTTCTAAAATATTACGTCTTGATGTAATTTATAATTTCACTTGTTTTATCTACTTTAGTTATTGTCTTTTACAAGAGGATTACAGCAGTCTTGGGGTAGTTTGATGGTGACGAAAGAGATACTACAGAATCTTCCTTTAAAATATTAAGTATACAGGATCCCTACAGATCATCTACAAAACACATGCCCAATGTTACACCTTTCCCAGCTGTAATTATCCACCTGAGCATAAAGATTTCTGAATGAATCTGTTTCCTTTTGAGAAAGTACAAAACTTTTTCTGGTAATGAATGATGCAATGTAGTTAATATCATAAGTCCTTTATATGCTGTCTTAAGTCATTGTACAGTGCAAAAATAAAATCCTACACAAGGTTTTTTGCATGCATAACAAAACCAAATTTCTGATAGATTTGTTATGCTACTCAGACTTATAGGTCTGTAAGAGGAATAGACTAACTAGAGGATGTAACTGAAACCACAGCATGCAAGAAAGTTGTTTCCAAAGACAAAACTGCTATTGTGCTAAGGGACTGGAGCACCCATTATTTTGGTGTAGCATCTGTATGGGAGAAAAAGACTGGTAAAAACATATTTTGTATCACTGTTATGATGCTACCAAAGATTTAGAAATAGTAAACATTTATTATATATTTTTCCAGCGAAAGATAAATGCTAAAGTTTCATAAATCAGTGGCTAGGCTTCCAAGCATGGTTTATTAGGAATATGATCATAAGTTAACTGTAAAGTGCATGAATGATAGAGATTAGAAGCAATATATATTTATATGGGTGGGCCACTTCATCCAGAAAGCATACAGAGCAGGCAGAAGTACTCAGAAACACAAATGTATTGTTTATGCAAACATTTATTCAGTTCATAGGAAACGACCAAGGGTAAGAAGATGGCTGGAGAATAACATACTACCATTACTTCAGAAAGCCTTGGAATATGCCATAAAAATGCATACAAGATACATGAGAAACTACACATATTTTTTGAAAGGCCTGCCTTGAGACAGCTGAACTATTGGTGGTGAACTGCAATGAATACTGTCACTTGGTGCCCAGTCTGTACTTCTCTGTGACACAGGATTTAAAAAAAAAAGATAAGATACTCATTAAGATAAAGAATTAGTCATCTTGCAACATAAGTCAGCCAAAGGGACCACACTGTTCAATTGAGTCCTACTAATTCCTTCTGATGTGAACATTGCCTCTTCCTATTCTTGCTGCATACAAATAGAGAGATATCAGCTCAGAAGGCTTGCAGGAATGAATAAGGGGGAGAAACCTGCCATTTAACATTCTATCATGAGAAAGAGAGTCAGATGTTGCATTTCCAGTTTCTATCTCCAACATGTCCATCAGCATCACAGTGTTTGCAACCCGCATTTATTAATTGCTTATGAACACACTTCTCCAACTTCAGCTGAATTACTTATAGTATACCAAAGCAGAAATGCATCTTTAAGAAGTTCTGAGAAGTGGGAACAGAGAGCATGTGTGGAGAATGGCCTGTCTCCTCCCCCCCGTAAAATGGTCCGAGACAGCATGTTAAAAGGTATTGCAAGTTTTGTCTAGGAGCACCAGACAGCTCTGAAGTTACCTTCCAATTCATTTGTTCATACATTTCATTATAGGTAAGCTGAAATGTCCATCCAGGATCAGATTCTGACAAAACAACCTTGAGACATTTGGAAGCCAGAGAAAAAATCAGATTCTCTTTTCCTTATGAATAATCAATATGATGGCTTTACTTGTAATATTCTACTCACTTCATATTTCAGAGCAAGGGCTTGAAATATTATTGGAGAAGAGGAACAGATTTTTCATGAGGGGTGTACTATTTGCTTGCCCAACAAATGTCGTGACATCCAATCTATGCTGGAGGGACCTGTGAGTGTGCAGAGAAGGAGAAAATACTGGGCCAGTGTTTTGGAAAAGACAATGGTTGATCAACAGCTCTGCTGCTGGCCATATGGAACAAGCCTGCAGTGGGGACGCTGGATATGGGTGAATGGGGAATGTTTAGGCCATCAAAGTGAAGTCAGGATGAGACGTCTGAGGAGTGCAGGTTGGCATTGAACTGGGACAAAGGTCCAAGCCAAGGTCTTGGATCTGGACCATTCCTCATTTTATATCTTTATAGCTGATCAGTTGGCACTTGTCTGCACTGAATTGCACCTTTCTTTAAACTCCAGGTGGCCGACCCAGTTTTCTAATAAGTTTGCCATCTGCTTTTCAGTAGTTTTATCTAAACCATGTTTCCTTGGCTCGTTGAGAATATCATCCCCATACATGAGCAGCATGAAAATAATTTGGACTGCGTGATAATGTTTTCTCATTTCCTATGGATTCCAGGCTTTCGTTGTACATCAAATTCTACTTTTGGGATTAATTAGGAGTGTGTAATGAAATAGGCATACTTTCTGAAGGATCCTTGCTTCATTTTTTGCAAAAGCTGAAAGGTGTGTATAGAATGGAAAAGGAATTGGAGGAGAAAAGTGAATATTGATATCCTGTCTGAGGCTGTTGAAATCCACCCAAGGGACTTGGATTCTAAATTTACATCTGCCAAAGCATTCTTAGTGTAATCCTGGGCAGGTCATTTACCCAAACTTCTCACAGGTGTTCTCTGGTTGTGTTTATTACCTTCTGATAGGCATCAGTACAGCTGGGCTCATGCAGTTTCATCCGCAGAAGTGCCAAGTACTCACAACTCAGAATGCAAGAAGCTCTATTATGTGAAGGATTTCAAGATTTTGAAATATGAATTTGTCCCAAATCAGTGTATATTCATCAGATGCTGGGCCAATTTTTTATTAAACAATCACTTTTAGATTGTTTAAACAGAGTAGTTCAATGTTAGATTGCATTATCATTCAAGAAGCCTGTCATTTTTAAAAAGTTTGAAGTACCATAACAAAAAATCAAACCTTAAATGAGGCATTTGACATTCTCAAAAATTCAGTCCATGTCTCTAGATAAAATTCCAGTGAGCACTGAAGCAGAACCATATTTACAAAAAGCATGGTTTCAAGGGAAGTGTCTGTTCTAGGAGATAGGATTTAATTTATATTTCCATCACTGGTACTATCCACAGTGACAAGTTGGTGGTGTGGGGTTTGAACACACATTCCTTTGTGGTGTTCATGTTCTGAAAAGTTAAGACTCCTGGAGTCACTTTAAATTAATGATTATTTTTCACCTTCATGCATCCATGCTTTGGTTCTCCAGCCAAAAAGTTAGGATACTAAACTCTTAGGAGTTTTGTGGGAATATTCAGAGATAACAGTAACTACTGCAATAGAAGAGTCTATGAAGAAGTTAATGTATCTGTCTTTTAGCAGGATTTGGAAATTGTGCAGTAAATAAGACCTGGGACCATACTCTGCAAAATGAAAAGAATCAAGTAGCTCATCAAGCATCACTTATTCTGTTGCAGCTGAGGTGGCATGGACCCAACAGTATATGACCATGCACTAGAAGAGTATCTTAAATGCTAATACCAAAGAACCGGGTTGCGATTTTCAAGGAATAAAATTCTAATCTCTGTGCTCTGTGAGGGTTTGCAAATTAGGAGGGACTGCAAGTTATAAAGCTTAGTACTTCTCCCAGAAGAGTAATTACAAAAATTATTTCAATTAAGTTCAGGTTGCTAAAGACTCTCCTACTCTTAAACAATTTAAATGATTAGCCATTTATAAATGATACTGTGAGAAAACAGTTGGTATTTATTTATAGTTTGATTCCTTTTCAAAACAAATTGTTCAGACTAATTAATGAAAGTCATACAAAATATGTGCTCCCCTAACATTTCCAGTGCCAGCAGATTTCAGCAAAAGTCTTTCTTATCTACAAATCCTTGTTTATTAATTGTAGGTCCAGCTGCAGGCTCTAGAATGCCATATCAGAATTTCTCATATGCTATAATAGCCCAAATATTGTTATATCATATTGGAAAGAAATCACTGAATGCTAGCTATTACAAATCCATACAAAAGGGTGTTTCACTAGGCTTTAAGTTGTAAACTGTGAGCCACTGAAGAACCAGCAAAAACATGCAAGAACATTTCAATGAAAAGAAAGATGTTGTTGCAAAAAGCCTTTCTCCCTATTTCATGAACACAAAGAAAACACTTTGGGTGAATCTGAAAGGGGCCAGCACTCAAACTTTCAGTGCCATCCAAACCTGAGGGAGAGATCTTTCTTTTCCACTTTCCCATCTCTCTTTCCATAATAACAAAAAAAAAATACACTTTGAGCCTTAACAAAGTTTGAAGAATACTCTCATTGGAAAATGGTTGTTTTTACAAACACAGGGAGGATTTAAGGAAACATTTAGGAGGAGATATATCATTTTTTCAATAATTTTTTTTTAAATGATAAAAATATATAAATAGTACTTTTGTTCTTGTTACTATTATTAAAAATACAGTGCTAAAATTATCAGTATTTAATAAATGAAAACCTACTTCAGGACAGAATATTTATATTTGCTTGAGGATTAGCTGGCTATAAGGCATTATTTATGCAAGACTTTCAAAAATATGATAGAAAACTCTCTTCTCTTTTGAATTTTTAAGAACTGTTTGTATGTCCATGGGGACTGTTTATGCTAAAGAATTGCTGCAAGAATTGTGAAAATTCCAACACCGCCTTTGGAATTACATATTTATAAAAATAGGCTTGCTTGGACTCTTTTGAAACAGAATTTGAACTTCTGTTAAAAGCTAATGCAACTAAATAAATATCTGGGAAAAGAGCAATGAATACAGGAAATATATGATATTGGAAGAATCTTTCCAGAGTTCCTGCCACAGGGCGTGTACATGAACCAAAGAAGATGCCAGCACTGCAGTAGCAGCTGCTGGGCCAGCAAAGTGGCAGGTGCCAACACCCAAGTTCAGGGAAACCCTGGAGAGGTGTTTTCTCTCTTGTGAAACTATGGAAGGAGGAAGGTGAACTATCCTTGGATGAGGCAAGCAAAGCAAAGCAAAGTGATCTTATATTTCATCTTCAGTTCCTTTGCTATCTCAACACAGTCCCCTGACTTTTTCATGTAAAGAAGCAAGGAGAGAAAGAAAGAAGCTGCCTGGCAGCATTGTGAAATGTTACCTTCTGGTTTACTTTTACTTCTGCAATATAAGGGCATCACCTTAATACTATCACCAAGTTATAAAGAGCCAGAGAAAAACTGCATAAATCCACTGGCTACATTTATCTGCTTCTTGCAATTAGCTAAGGAAATTATAAATGTCATTTTGTTTTAAATAGCAGCAAACTGTCTTGCTGAACAGCAAAATAACTCAGACTGTAACCTTTGGTAGTGGTTTACAGTAGATCCAGTTTGTTAACTCAAGGCAGTTTCTCAAACATCAGGTTAACTAACTTTAAATACTTCTTTTGACTTTGTCTATCCTATTTGTGATCCTTTCATTGAGCTTATGGAGAGGAACTGACAAACACTAAGTATAGTCCTATTGACTGACTACAAACTGTGCTGTCACACTGCAAAACAGAAGCCAGGTCTTAATTTGAATAAAATGTACTTTAGCTTTAACTTAGGTGGTGAAGAAACTCCCTTCTCAGAGGGCACATCTCTCTCCAAATTGTTACTGCAGATGTTTTGCCTCTTTTATAATGATAAAAGAACAGCAGTTGGTACATCTGATTGTTTTGATTCTTTTTCACTTATGGCATCCAAACACAATAAAGAATGAATGTAACTGAAATGGAGAGTCACACTTTTGGGGAAGGTAATACTTAAGATCAGGTCTGACACTTTCTGTTTCTTTAAATGGTATAGTGAGGTAATTTCTTGGTATGGCACTATGTTAAAATTACCCTTCTGCGCTGCCAGGCTCTTTTAATGTAATGTTGTCCATGTGTAAGGATTCAGAGCAGGCCAAGTTACTTTACTTTGTATTATTAACATCACAGCAGATTTATCACTGCTAGGTTCTGTGGTAAAAATCCCATTGCATTCTGGCAAGTGTTTCACAGTTGGTTGTGGTGATGTCCAGCACTAACTGGTTTTTGGCACTTTGAAGGACATTTGAATTCCATCATCCACCCTGTAGATTTGTTTGGGTGAGTACTCCAGAGTGCCATGTAATCTATGCACAGATAGCCTCCTAATTAGCTTTCCTGAAAGTACTTTCCCACATGTATCAGCAGGGCACAATATTGTCTGTGTAAGCAGGAAGCCAGCATCAGGCTGGTTTAAAATGCTCTTTATCAATACAGAGGGTGCTTCAGAACTCACTTTTGCTGCATAGCTCGATTTTTGCTAGTAATTTAAAGAAAGAAAAGAAAAAAAAAAAAAAGACACAAAAGAAAAAAGAACAGAGATAATAATTCGTAAGAGAAAAGTACAGGCTTGTTATTTATGCTAAAACCTTCTTGGTGCTTGAAAAGTAGGATTTTCTGGGTTGGGCTTGTATCACCTAAACCTGCCAGGTGAGTAATGTCCTACACCTTTACACAATGTCACACAGAACAATGCTAATTAAAGAATAAAACAATAGCAAAGTATGTGTGGGAGGTGTTACTCATGATAAACAGGAGAGTCATTTACCTTTTAAGAAGCTACTGTAAGTGTATTAATTTAGTGGCTCATTTGCCTAGGCCTAGACCCTATGGACAGCTGACAGGTACCACAGCAGGTTGTTCAGGACACCTACAATAGGTTCCTCCACTCCTTTGTCTTTCAGCCTTTGATATTGCATGCTATATGCAGGCATGCTGGCAAGTCCAGCCTCCAAAGGTGCCATTGTAGAGTATTTTCCTTTCTCTCCCCACCCTCTGTCAAAGCCAAGACAGAGAGACAGAGCTAATTTGTGCTGATGACCAGTGAAACATATGACCTTTGAACACCTGGAGGTGAGAAATTATACTGAGAACTGGAAAAGGATGTGAGCTCTCAGATTGAATCTGTCTTCTGGCAGATGCAGAGTATCAAGGGAGATAGTAAAAGTAGAAATCTAAGCCAAGAGTAGAGTGGGGGAGGGGCTTGTGTTCTTATGCCACCACAGCACCAACTGAAAAATAAAGTTGAGCCTTTCTATGGTTGGGCTAATGGCTGGACTGTCCAGTCTTTTAGTGATGCAATTACACAAATCTTCTCTTAGGAATTAGCTTTTTTGCTGACAGATCACCCAGTTGCATCATATGTACAGCATGAAACATGGTGTGGGACTACAAACAAGAAATAAGTCTGTTTTCTTCATTTCTTCTATTTCCAGCTTTCTGCAGGGGAATGCAGCTGCAGATGTAGGTATATTCAGTAAGAGGGTTGAAGAAATAGATGTTCCCTGTGTTATAAGCAAAGGCGAGTTCATTTCCCCTGATCTTGGTAGATATTGAACCAAAAACTCTGTGAGGAGCCCAGAAAAATCTCTTCTTTGTTTTCTTTAGCTAGAAAATTGTGGAAGCAAAATCAGACCAAAAACTACTGTTCAGAACTCATGAAGGAGAGAGGCTCAGTATTTACAGAATCACAGAATTGTCATGGATGGAAAGCACCTCTGAGATCACCAAGTCCAACCACCAACACAAAAAAACCCTAAACAAACATAAACAACCACCAAAAAACACCCATAAACCCCCCCACCTCAGCCACTAGAGCATGCCCTGAGGTGCCAAATTTGCACGTCTCTTGAATATGTCAAAGGATGGTGAGTCAACCACCACTCTAGGTAGGCTGTTCCAGTGCCTGGACACTCTTAAAAACCTCTTTCATTACAGAATTTGTTCCTATTATCCAATCTGAACCTTTCCTGCTGCAACTTCAGGTCGTTTCCTCTGATTCTATTGTTACTTCCTTGAAAGAAATGTCTAACACCCACCTCCCTACAACCTCCTCCTGCAACCTCCTCCAAACCATCAGGGAAAAAAAACCCATCATTAAATTACTGACAAAGAAATGCATCAAACCAGTTGATGATTATCCAGGTCATTTTAGAAAAAAAAAAAAAAAAAAGTTGGAAAAAATATCCTTTGTTAACATTTGCCTTCTTGCTTTTAACTTCAGAAAGGCTGCTAGAGATCCTTCAGCACACTGATGAAACATTAGACAAACGAACTAAGCATTTCACTCCATACCTGTGCACCTACTTAAAACAAACTCAGAAGAGCAGACATAAATTCTAATGAAAACAAAGTATAAGTATGGGAAATTCTAATTCAGATTTCAATTGTGCTTCATCTTCAACAGCCGTAGTGCAGCTACCACAAAAACTAATTTATTTTCATTCTCTGAGCTGAATTTCATCTTCAATCTCAATTTTGCCATAAAGAATATGGCTGTGATTTTCTTATTCAGAATGTAGTTATTATCACTGAAGTACCTCCAAATTCTTCCAATTCACCAGGGACTGGAACAGCTGTTTCAGAGCAGTCTGTTGTCATCATCCAAAGATCTCATGAGACAAGCAGGAGAACTGGATTTATTTTCACAGTGGGGAAAAAAAGCATGGCTGTGAATTGTGGAAAAAAACGCTCTCTAATCTAGGCAGTTACTTCTCAGAACAATGAATTTGCTCAGAGTTAAGTGTTTCAAAGGAGAACTAAGAACCATGGCATATTTACTTGTCAATGGTATGTTTTGTTCTTGTTTCCTTCTCAAGGTTTGTGGAGAGCAAACTCTTCTCTTTCCAAAGGCAAGGGTGTTCACATAGGATCAGACACATCTGGGACATGCTTCTTACTCTGCTGCAGATTTATTGTGTGAGTTTCCATACGGCACCCAAACTGGACTTGAAAAGAAACTGATTTCAAAATGCAACACCAAGGCATTACTGACATTCATAAAGTCCTTACAGAGCTGTAAGCACAGAGAGACGTGGCACTGTTACCTTTTGCCTGTGCATGGGTGATATTCTCAAAACAAGACTGATGTGTTGAGAGCACATCTAGCAGAGAAATTAGCAGCTACAGAAGAAGATTTTCTGGGATGACCGTGTGCTTTTTCTAATGCAATCAACCAATGTCTAGAGTATCCTTCTGGGATAATGTGCTGATTTGGTTCTGGCATGTATTTGGTAGCAGGGGAGGGGCCCCAGGAGTGACTCCTGTAAGAAGCTACTATAAGCTCCCCCAGCTCAAATGGCCAAGGCTGGACATTAGAGAGGCAATAGATGCACCTCTGTGATTAACATATGAAAGAACAGATACAAGACCTGAAAGAAGGGGGTTTATTTCTAAATAATTGGATCATTCATGATGTCTGAGAAGAAAGAACTCAAGGAGCTGCCTCTCTAAGCCAGCTGGCAGGGAAGAGAATTTCAATGAAAGCTCCATCTTTCTGCATGTAATTTCCAGCTGGCTGGGTTATACAGCTTCACAAAATCACAGGACCTTTGAGGTTGGAAAGAGCCTCTGGAGTCAGTGAGACAAAAGGCCTTTGAAGATATAGATTTTACTCTTTAGCTACACCTGAACTGGAGGACATTGGAACACTTTCCAGATCCCAGAGCTTTCTGTCTAATCTAGTTGCATCCTGACTTCATGTCAGGGTGAGATTTAGGTATGCACCTTTTTCCTTCCTCACATCCTGTCTTCTGCTGTCAGTCACATTGGAAAAAACTCAATTTCTTCCACTTCCTCATAAGTGATAGAATACAAATATAATTTAATCTCTTAGTCTCCTCTGTTCCATAACATAGAGGTTTTGGTAGGTCTGGCTCTTACATGGTCTGCTTCATATCTCATTGCCAGACCTTGGTCACACTGTATGTACACTCAGCGGGAAATGAGGGAAGGGCTGTAAGAGGTGCACTGGTGTCCACCCAGCTGTTGAAGAGGATGTCCCGTGTGTCTGTAATCTGCAGCCCAGACACAGTCCTTCCTGGGGCAATGAGGGCTGCTGTGCCTGGGCCACTCCCAGCACCACTGGACTAGGAACAGCCCTGAGCTTCCTTCTTCCAAAGATAACGTCCTTTCTTCCAAGTACAGGCTGCCAATAACTACACATGAGACTTTGTAAATCTACACAATTGGCCAGAACGATGTCCCAAAGGGGCATTCATTTTGTGGGAAAAGGCTGAAAGAGCTGTACTCTTTCTCAAGGGAGAGGAAAACATTTCATGCTGAGCTAAAACTTGTATTTGTTATTTTTAGTCAAACTAATAAATCTTCCATATTGGCAAAGATAAAAGCAAGGACATGAGAAAAAGAAATACATGAACAAACCTATGTCACGTCATAAAGAACAATTAGGCAGAGTCATATCAGAAGAGGATCTAAGGATATGACACTATAAATGCTTTCCTACATTTTATGTGAATCTTCTTTTGGTTAATTTTATTCCAGGACTGAGCAAAACTTGAAATGAACTGGTGTCTACTGGCTGGGATGGGGATAGCATTTCTCCCAGTTGTGCTAGGCAGCACATTTTCAGTCTGCAGCTACAAGATCCAGCTAGATATTCATCTTTGTTTTCATTTAAACAGAGTGAAGGGCAAATGAAAAACTGTCTGCTGGGAAGGGTGATGGGAAAACTTCTACCAATGCATAATGTGGATGGATAAAAAGTGCTGTCTTGCTGAATGAGTATGATGTGGAAAGAAACATGGCAAGGAGGTAACCTAGTGAGCTATATGATCAGCAAATGGAAAGAAGCAACACATGTGAGTGACAGAAAGAAAGAATGGATTTAGAACAAGACCAGAAAAAAAACCAAACAAACAAAACAACAAAGAGGAAGAGTAGAAACTGTAAATATATGAATGCAAGAGGCAAAGGAGCTTTGAAATGCAGTCACTAAATACAATATTTGGAGAAAACAAATGCATAATGCATCTTTGCCAGGTATGCATGTCAGAAAAACCTAATGGCTTGTCTAGTTAGGCAGCTCTAATGATATCACCTGATGTATTTCACAAATCACATCCAAAAAGCAGCTAAGTTTTACAGTCAGTGTCCAAAAGAAAGGATATGAATGACTGATAAAGTCTAAATTTATTTTTTCAGGTGGGCAATCTGCAGTGCCTAAAGACATGAATAGAGAGGGTCTTCATGGAAATAAGTGATTGCCCAAGTCAATTTCTGGTATTCAGGACTTACAAGGAGAATTAAATTATTTTTCTTGATAAAAAATCATGTCCTTAGTGAATAACAAAAAGGAAGCATGATATAAAACTCTATAATTACAATTTATGTTGTAACATCTGTGGATTATTAATTTAGCAAGATATTTTCAGCAGTTTCACAGGGTGTCACATATAAAAATTAAAGGTTCATAGTTCATAAGAATATGAAATTTGTTAAAGAAAGCACTTAAGGACCCAAAGACCAAACTGCTATTTGTTGAAGTTCCTTAAAATTTATTCTGTGTCCAGAACTATTCACTTTTCCACATTACAGCCTACATTGACCTCATGGAATAATTATTAGGAAACTTTCCAAAGCTCAAATGATTATAAATGTTTGCAAAGATAGAAATGGATCAAATAATTAGGAAGATGCTCAACAAAAATAAACATTAATTCTCCAAACATGATGTATGATGATTACAAATTAATTTATTTCATCCATCAGATATTCCATGTTTTTCCATGTTGTACTTTTTGCTAGAACTGCTTGCAAAAGTAAATATTTCTTTAGCTAAGAAGTTGTGATTGCAAATCTAGGACATATGGAGAACTAGTGCTTGTAAACTTATTCCATACAATATTTACCCACTAGTTTATTAATGCAAATTACACTTGCAAAAGAACCAACTCAGCAGTCTAGATGATCTGAGATTATGAATGTCCTTTTTATAACTCAGTGATAGAAAAGGAGTTAAAAGGGTAATAAAATGGAAAACTAATTGCAAAACCCTCATACATGCATCCTATGAAGAAAGTGCTAGAAGACCTGAATCTGGCCTTGAGCACTTTCAGGGAGGAGGCATCCACAGCTTTCCTGGGCAACCTGTTCCAGTGTCTCACCACCTTTATAGCAAAGAATTTCTTCCTAATGTACAATCTAAATCTACCTTCTTCCAGTTAAAAGCCATTCACCTTATCCTATCACTACAAGCCTTCGTAAAAAGTCCCTCCCCAGCTTTCCTGTAGGCCCCTTTCGGTACTGGAAGGCCACAATAATGTCTCCTCAGAGCCTTTTCTTCTCCAGCCTCAAGTCTCTCAGCCTGTCTTCACAGGAGAGGTGCTGCAGCCCTCAGGTCATCTTCATGGCTCTGGACATCATGTATTATTGAGCATACTCCTTATGGTTTTAACTTGATTGGTAAAATGTTGCAACTCATAGTAACATCTTGCATCCCACCTCTTCCCTGAGCACTGATTTAATTTAATCTTGTTGAAAGTTGAGTGAATTTCATCCCACTTCTCTCTAATGGAGAAAAACAGCTAACCCTGGGTTGGAGATGCTATAAACTAAAGAGCAAACTGTTGTACAGGTAATTAATATTTGTCAAAGACAGAGACCATAAAATATATATTACTGGGATGTCACTTGTATTTTTTCCTCCAGCATTTCAGAGCCCATGTAGTTAAGCACTAGCAGAATGATGGATACATGTGCCATTCTCAACGTTTACACTCAGGCACTGATTGATTAAGCATGAGAAAGGAAAGCAACAGATAAGGTTCTTACCCAGACAAAGCCATTCAATAGTAATTTAGTAAGGAATCAAGGAGAAATTTGGTTGGTCTTTAATTAAACTCACAAAAATAAAAGGTTGGCAGTCTATACTTGAGATAAATAGCAAAGTCCATGCTGTAAGAAAAAGGACAAAATGAGAGGAAAGACATCTTTATGATGAGGTAGAAGGGTGAAATTGGTATATTAATTGCTTCTTCAAGATAATCAGGTACTATAAAAGAAGAAAGAAAAGAAGGTTTTAGTACCCTTTTATTTTGCATGGTCAAATTAGAAGAATGATTTGATGAATTCCATAAAGATATTTTCCAAACTATTCTTAGCTTTTTCCTCTTCTGCTCCCTTTTAACACTTCATGAGCAACTGGAAATCTGCTAAATTTATGGTATCAGCTGTAATGCAGCTGTTTCCTTGAGGGCAAAGTCATTATTAAACAAACAAATTGTTTGATATAGTAGTGGCTAGAAAATAGAACACTATAAAAAACAGAAATTCTGGTTTCTATTTTTTAACTCTTTCATGAGTTACAATTTAATTCTAATGGCTGGAATAGCAATTGTGAAAAGAAAATAAAAATAATTAAAACATCTGTTAAAGACTCGAAGTATCTAATCTGTTTAGGAAAGAGCTGTTAGTTTCCCAACCAGTTCTTACTTATGCTGCAGCCCTCAGGTCATCTTCATGGCTCTGGACATCATGTATTATTGAGCATACTCCTTATGGTTTTAACTTGATTGGTAAAATGTTGCAACTCATAGTAACATCTTGCATCCCACCTCTTCCCTGAGCACTGATTTAATTTAATCTTGTTGAAAGTTGAGTGAATTTCATCCCACTTCTCTCTAATGGAGAAAAACAGCTAACCCTGGGTTGGAGATGCTATAAACTAAAGAGCAAACTGTTGTACAGGTAATTAATATTTGTCAAAGACAGAGACCATAAAATATATATTACTGGGATGTCACTTGTATTTTTTCCTCCAGCATTTCAGAGCCCATGTAGTTAAGCACTAGCAGAATGATGGATACATGTGCCATTCTCAACGTTTACACTCAGGCACTGATTGATTAAGCATGAGAAAGGAAAGCAACAGATAAGGTTCTTACCCAGACAAAGCCATTCAATAGTAATTTAGTAAGGAATCAAGGAGAAATTTGGTTGGTCTTTAATTAAACTCACAAAAATAAAAGGTTGGCAGTCTATACTTGAGATAAATAGCAAAGTCCATGCTGTAAGAAAAAGGACAAAATGAGAGGAAAGACATCTTTATGATGAGGTAGAAGGGTGAAATTGGTATATTAATTGCTTCTTCAAGATAATCAGGTACTATAAAAGAAGAAAGAAAAGAAGGTTTTAGTACCCTTTTATTTTGCATGGTCAAATTAGAAGAATGATTTGATGAATTCCATAAAGATATTTTCCAAACTATTCTTAGCTTTTTCCTCTTCTGCTCCCTTTTAACACTTCATGAGCAACTGGAAATCTGCTAAATTTATGGTATCAGCTGTAATGCAGCTGTTTCCTTGAGGGCAAAGTCATTATTAAACAAACAAATTGTTTGATATAGTAGTGGCTAGAAAATAGAACACTATAAAAAACAGAAATTCTGGTTTCTATTTTTTAACTCTTTCATGAGTTACAATTTAATTCTAATGGCTGGAATAGCAATTGTGAAAAGAAAATAAAAATAATTAAAACATCTGTTAAAGACTCGAAGTATCTAATCTGTTTAGGAAAGAGCTGTTAGTTTCCCAACCAGTTCTTACTTATCAATGGGACTTTTCTAAACTTCAAGCTCTGGGTTACTCATTCCAGAAAGCACAACACTTGCCATTAATTTATAGAAATGTTAATGCAGATTTAAAGTCTCTTTTCCTCTGACTCTTCTCTTTTGGCAGAATTCAGAAGTATTGCTTTTAACTCTATCATGTAGATACAATAAAGTTAAAGAAAATCAGGGCTCTAGTTTCTTGCTGAACACAACCACCAAAAGTCTGTTCGGGGTAGTTTGCTGTCATACAGGATTTAAGGAGGAATTTTCTCCATCTCAGTGGGTATTAATAAAATCAGAGCTTAGTAGCAGTGTTGTCTTTTAGCTAATGTAAGGACATTCCGCAAAACTTTGCTATGGTTGTTATACAGACCCTTGTTTTCTGCTCTGCTGACTGTCCTTTTCTAAGTACTGCTTGTGTTTGTAATTCCAAATGCTATTGATTTTTAACTGATAGCTAAAAAAGGTATAAAGCCCAGCACTTCTTGGTTTGTGTCTTCAGCTCTTAGTTGGTTATACTGTATGAATCATATTGATTTGAAGGGAAAGTAGCTAACAGCAGTACTTGTCTTTAGATCAAGAGAAGTATTTATCTTGAACTCCTTCTCCCTTTTGTGGAAAAAAAATCTGTGATCTGAAAACTAATATGCCTATTTATTTGCCACAGCAATCTTCGTGAAAAAAATGGTTCTTTGAGAAGATGAATAGCAAGAATTCATACTCCAGTCATATCCAATAATTTACACTTAGGAGTACTCTTTTGGAACAGCACAAGGGCTGATAGTTACACAGAGAGAGTATACTCTTTGTGAACAAAACCTGCTCTGCCCATAGCTTATTTAATACTTTTTTATATGTAAGCTTCCCATGGTACTTCAGAGAATTAGTAGTGTGTTGAAAAGGGATAAAATAATAATTAGAGAGAAATACATGAGATTGAGGCTTTTGTTAATTGGTGTTGCAATTTAGATATTTTGCTAAAATCTTATCAGACTGCAACAGAGATGAACAAAGACGTAATTTTTTTTTCTGCAATAATAAGCACAGCTGCTGATCTCAGATGGTGCGAAGAAATACTTGGGAGTGACAGTGCTACCTCCTTATAGGGAATCATGTAGGCAAAACACGAGTGAGTGATACAGCTGAAGTTTGCATTGATATCCAAAGCAAAGGGGTACAGAACAACCATCAAGTACAGTAATTTATGACATGCTTGACTACAGTTGTACCAAGTAGAAATCAAAAGCCTCTAACAGATAACAGTCTTCAAAATGTTGATGCACATAAGGGAAGAGTTGGAGGAAACAGGTTAGATGGCATTACAGGTGCCTGTTTTTCAGGTAACATCCATAGCACATTGTAAAAAGCACTGGATTTAATGTAAATGTCTCATTGACTCAAGTCCGTGTCAACTTCTGAGCTGGAAGTACAATCTACTGCTGGGATAAGACCTCGGCACTGCTGCTGCAACTGATCCCTTAGAGCTTAGAGACCCAGAAACTAAGTGTTGGATGCTTCCCATGTGCCACCACCTCAGCCAGCAGCCAGCAGCCCTGGCTGGAGTCCTGGCTGGGAGCACCAACCACCTGGGGGAGACACACCTAGGAAGGGGCAGAGAGAGCAATGCTGTGTTAGCCCCAGCTCACTGCACAGCCATCACAAAACTTGTTAACAGAGGGGAAGCCAAGGCAATTCAGAAAGCATTGCACCACTTCTGATTAATGTTGTGTTCCCTGTAGGTTGATGTGAGAATTAAAAGAGAAGGCATAAGGCTTCATACAGCTCTGGAGGAGCTGGGAATTTTCCAGCTGTTTGGACAGAATCTCTAAACAAATTTTTTATTGAACATTCAGATTTTTTCAAAAAGTTTTTTTTTTTTAAATTATTCATTAATTATCACACAAATATATAATAATATATTAACAAAATAACATTCTTTATAAACCTCTTTTTCATAATTTCTTTGGCCATATCATATCCATATTAATGTCCATAATTTTAATCTGCAGTGACAGTTGCTTTGGCTGTTTCTGTGTCAAATAATTTGTCTTTCTCTTTCTATCATACAAAATACAAGAGCATTTTTGAAATTGCTGTCCTATTTATTCCTTGATGGACTATAATAGTCCTAATAAATATTGTGCTGGAGTCCATTTGGCCCACAACATTGTCATTTTTTCAGCAAATGGGAGTCATTTGCTGTCTCATACAAAAATAAAAAAGAGATTTATACTTTTTATTCTTGCAATTAACTTGACTTGTTCTTTGTGCAGAAGGAAAGTAATAAAAGGCAGTATTAATTTATTTTTTTTACAGAATAAATCAGAAATATGTTTTCTGTAAAACATGGGAAAGGAGAAGCCAAAGAACCTCCTGCATGGTGGACACCTTCAAAAAATATATCACTGACCCTCTTCCATAAAAGCAGGCTTAGTGCTTACAAGAGAGTCCTTTCTGCAGTTCTTATTTTATATGCTTGGAACATCACTCTCTACTCGGCATAAGTTTATCTGGATCTCAGCTTTAATACCAATTGATGTGTTACAAGCAAACCAATTGGAAGACAGGAAAACATTTCCTATGCCTTTTTCTCATGGTGTTACTGTTTCTTATCTTATTTCATACCAAATGCAATCAATCCAAAAATTTATTTTATTTACAAAAAGCTGTAAAAGCCAAAGTAAGCTTGTTTCTCAGTTCCTTCTCCTGGACTTTGGGCTCCCATTCATGGTGTACCTTCGGATCAACTGGTAGACAAAGAACATGAAGTTCAGAAATGTAGGTTATAGAGAAATTTCTGAACACCTTCTTATTTAAAAACAGAAGGGAGAACATCTTAAGCTAAAGCCTTTAGCTCTATGTTCTTTTTTTTCCTGTTTCTGTTTCTCTACTACTTTGAAGTATTCCTTCAGGTTGAGAGCTCTGCTGGGACCCAGTCATAACTTCTGCAGAATCATGGAGCCTTTTCCATTTTGAGTTTGTTAGTTTTGCAGTTGCACTGAAGTACTCACTGATAAAAGGTCTGTCTTTTCCTATCTTCAGCTTCTATCAAAGTTCTCTGTGGGGTTCTGTGGTGTCTGTGAAACTTCTCAAGCTTTTTCTGTGCTTCGTCTGACTTGAACATTTTTCCACTACTTGTCCTCTTCTGCCTCTGCAGAAAGCCTTAATTAAATGTGTCCCAGCCCAGTCAGCCGACTTTACAAGCTTGTATGTACACAGCAGATTAACTATGACCCATCTCTAGTGCAGTGGAAATGCTCCAAGTTTCACCTCATGACCCTGTATTCTGCATCTCCATGGAGGCAATATCATACTGTTAACTCTCTAACATCACCTAGCTCTTCTCACAGGTATCAGTCATTGCAACGTCACTAAGTGTTTCATTATCTCTGCTTTCCATTATGTTCTAGTTCCAGATCAGATACAGATCTTTACTGCATCTCATAAATTAGTTCCTTTCTTCTTTTCCTTTCTCTGCCTTTCCCCACTTTGACATGTCATATTATCTTCATCATGATAAACCTCCACAGACAACAAAGACTTCTAAAAAACTATTTTAACTTCTGTGGTTTTAATCTACAGCCAAACCACACCATAAACTAAATATTTACAGAGCAGAATATTACAAATGAGTTGTTAATGTTCTGTCTTTCCCACTTTCTTTAATTTTCAGAGATTTTAGCTACCAGGTAACACTGTCTCAAAAGACATAAAATTCCACATTCTTCTTTTTTATGTGTCTTTTCACCTCATGTACATATTAGATTTTTCTCACTTTTCCTCTGCAAAAAGCAATTCTGCTAAAAGCAAAACTTTATTTCTGCCTGGTGACTTCAGTGTGCAGGACTGCAGGCATTCTCTGACTTGATTAGTTTTCATTGATTGTTTTAAAGCTTGCTTACCAGTAGGAATAAAGTACCTCAGTGTACACTTACCCAACTGACAGTAAAATTAATGAATGAATCCTTCATGTCCATAGAACAGACTCTTCATGGTCTGAGATGGATGGTCTTTTGGGTAAGTTTGTAGGTGAAATCTGCTTCCCCACCCCCCTCCCCCCCCAATGTGTCCTTTTAAGAAGACACAAACTGTGTTAGGTCAGTTGCTCTGGAAAGAGGATGAAATTGTTTAGAAAGAGAAAAAGAGAAGATTGTATAGAATTGGAGAAGACTGGAGAGCCTGCTGAGGAAGGCAGCAGAACCACAGCATTCTGGTGGGCGTGCAGTCATACTAAGAACATTTTGAGAACACCAGGGAGCTGCAAACAAGCAGGGCAGTGAAACAAAAAAAGAGACCATCATAGGGACCAGACAGGATGGGATAAGGTTTGCTACAACTCATGAAGTCACTGAATGGACTGCAGCTAAACCTGGAAATGAGGTCAGCATGAACCCAGGGAGAGCTGAAGCTTGCAGATGTTTTTTCACTAGGTGTTTATTTTGTTTTATGTTCGTTCGTTTGGTTTTGGGTTTGGTTTTCTTAGTTTGTTGTTTTGTTTGTTTGTTTTGGGGGTTTTAAAAATTATTATTATTATTTTTAATTTTATTTTATTTTAGTTCCACTTTTTTAGTAATGGATTTGATTCTATAGTTGCTCAGTGCTCTTTACCCTCAAACTCACATTTTATTCACTCTCTGCTGCGCAGCCTAATAAGCAGGTAGAATTCCCTACAAATGATGTTTCATTAGTCATAAATAAGATGCTGTTTGTCATAAAGACAACCATATGCTAAACATTCCTGAGCTGTGTAAACACATTATCTGATCTGGAAATCACTGGCTAGCAGGAGAAAGCTACCTTAAAATCGCTTTACTTGTGCAAAAACTGGTGAATCTGGGGGACAGGTAAGATGTGATTCTGTATATAATGACTTTTTATTCATAGGAATTTTGGCCTAAAAGCATCCTAGTCTCTTGAAAGGCTTGTATGTATGTTCTAACACCTGCAACTATTACCTGTTTTCTACTTTCAATAGTTCCTGCTTCACTCTAGTAAAAGGATCCATTTTCACAAATCTTTTGAAACCATTAAAGTCAAGGAGAACTAGGTAAGCAAAAGTTTTGGCACATGTTCAATTGTTCTAAGCTCAGAAAAATCTTGGCCTTTACACATCTTGTTTCAGCAGTGTTCATTTTTCCCCTCCTACTTCTGCAAATAACTAATGTCAATCAGTCAAATGCACACCTACATGAGCAGCTAAGCTGTGTGTATCTGCCAAAAAAGAGAGCAAATATTGTGATTCGGTCTATTTGTGTTAAAATACTAATGTCATTGTGGCAGTCTTTCTCCAAACTTTATCCAAGATGAAGCTTTTGTCATTTTTTGTCTTTTTAGACAGGCAGTGTTATTTTTTCCTATTGAATAGAAAAAGAATAGAACAAGAATAGAACAAGGCTGTGCTCAAAGTTTATAGGAGGTGGGAGTCAGATGTTTGAAAAAGTTCCTGGAATAAATTTAGGTTTTTTGAGGGGCAATTCATGAACCATAAAGGCTATTGCTTCAGAATAGAAGGGGGAAGAGGTGTGCTAGTGAAGGAAAGAATGGGAAAATGTACATATTAAAACAGAGTGGAAGACATAGTAGTGTAAACTAAGGGAGTTGTTTAGTTTTCATAGATGTTTTGAGAGAGATGAGCAAAAGCCCTAGATATTTCTGTACCCAGTCATTTCCTGAAATAAAGATTTTAATAATTACTACCCTTTTTCAAGAGAGCCTTTCTGTAATTTACCTATAATTGTTGTTCTTGCAGGCTGTCTTTGTGCCAAAACATTGTCTGTACAATCTTTAGAGAAACAAGAAATAACTGTTCCGAGTTAAATTACAGAAAATTATTTTTCCATTAACTGATAACGTTGAACTGTCAATTTTGAGGACTGAAGGATAAAACCAGAAAACAAGTGCTCCATGCTATGGCAAAGAGCAGGTGGAAGAAAAGTGCCACTCTTAATTTGTTGAAAATTGCCCATTTTTAGCCATTCTGGATTTGCAAACATCAAGGATGTCATTAGCCCAAGATTAAATGCTTCTGTCCTTAAGTTTTTTCTTGACAGAGTCAGAAAGGAGAAAAAGAATGATCACAGGGGCTAATGAAAGATATGAAAAATGTTGAAGCTGCTAAGAGATTTTAAGTGCTGAAAATAATCCTGCCAGAAGTAGATTGGTATGCAGAGAGATGGCCAACAGTTAAGTCCTTTCTAAAATTCTGCTAAGCCCTCATAACTGCTTGGACCATGCATCACAGCGAGCATGCTTCTCTGTAACACCTGCAGATAAGATTATCTGCCTGTTTCTAATTCAAATAGTCCTTTCATTGTTTAAAATGCTAGCAGACTTTTAACTTTTGCTGATGAAGCAACCCTCCTTTGGTGCTTAGCCGTGAAAAATTATTTTTCCTAAGTTTGAATGAAAATATGTCAGCCATATTAAATGATTAATAGGATAGTATTTTGCCACTACCCTGCATCACAAAAATTTGTCCTATGGCATTGCATTTTGTCAGTTAAAAAAAGCACTTGAAATTAATCACAGACAGAGACTGAAGTCTGCGTATTTGTATTCAACCTGAGAGCAATCAACTTCAAATTGAAAACATTAAGAGTATGAAGAAACATTAATATGCTTTGATAATCATATTTTGTGATATATCTCAGTGCTATGTTTGAGCTCTCTGTGTTCAAACAAAACAATGAGCAAAATTTCACTGTGTGAATGTTACAGTTATACATTGAGTAATACAATGAATAATTATTGTTGTGCTTCACTTTACATTCCAGTTCTGTGACAATTAGCCATTTTGTTCTGTCATTTCAGCTTCTACCCATATTTACTCTCTCCTTCACATGGAGTGAAAAGGAATTGTAAGTGCTTTAGTGTCACTGTCTTAATCAAATCTCGTGAATTCACAGTCCTGCCATTAATAACTATATGCTGACAAAGCTTGGTTTGAAATTGTCAAATATAAGGCAGCATTATTTAAAATGAGAAAAATTTTCTATTAGCACTTACAATAGGAATATTATTTGGAATTTATCATGACTATTCCTGTCCATCAAACACACTCATGGGAAAGAGAAGTTCCCATCTTCAATTATATAGTCTATATGCACCATGGAGTCGGATGTCAAAAAGAAAAAAAATCTGAAAGCATATCGGAAGTCAGAGGTCGTTTTCTAACCCAACTATTCCTACTGTTAAATTCCACTCATCCTCCCTTTTGTCTTAACAGCATGGGAAACCTAGGAAATCACATTACTTTTCCCTGAACTATTAGACTACAATTTGCCAGGTATTACATTTTATGATAACCAGCTCAATCTGCATTATACCATTGCCAGGAAAGAAGTCCTTTACAGCACAGACCTCCAAGCAACCAAGACCAATGGGACAAATGGAAAGACAAATAACTAGAAAGAGAACACTGATATTCCAGAATATTGATGGAGGATGATTCTTGCCACATTAACTATGCTCCCCAGCTCAGCTGCCTGAGTTTTATGCTGCAAAAAGGGATAAAAAGAGTATTTTGAGATTATGAATACTTCTGGTCCTGTCACAGGGCATGACTGAAAAGAGCCTGGCTCCCTCTTCTTAGTTATAAACAAAGTAGGAGCTGATTACTGGTATCTAATAATGTCAATCAATTGCGTAGAAAAGACATGGAGTGAAAAGGAATTGTAAGTGCTTT
>NW_009953865.1:0-1063 GCF_000747805.2 Chaetura pelagica
TGTGGCAGGGACCCAACTGTCCCCCAGTGCCCACGCCCGTTGTGCCCTCCTCCTCCTGAGGACCCTCCCCCCAGCCAGACACGCTGCCCTTCACCACCTCAGGACCCTCTTTGACCACCAGGTTTGTGCCCATTTGCTGGAGAGAGAAGAAAACCTCAACCCTTTGGGCCCCAACCCCTCCAACCTCCCCCCACCTCCTGCCGGGGGGGGGTTAGAAGAAGTGGTGGAAGAAGTCCAGAAGGTTTTAGGAGGGTTTATCAAAGCCAACCCCAAAGCTTGGGCACCTCTGGTGGCTTCTTGGTCCATGGATTTGATGGGACAACTGAGCAGTAAATATGCAGGGAGACCTGGGGTCCCTCACCCTGCTGGGGGGTTGAACGAGCTGCTCCAGCTCTGGATGTCCTGTGGGGCCACCAGGGCTCTGATGGACATTTATACTCAATGTTTGTCTGCCATGGCAGGTGGAGGAGGAGGAGGAGGAGGAGGAGGAGGAAGCCAAGGCCCTGATGCTTGTGTTGATGCCCTTTTGGACACGTCCATCCAACACTCCCCCCATTTCGATTGGGTGGTGGCTCACATTGGCTCCTCTTTCCCCAACACCATCATCAGTCGGGTCCTTTCCTGTGGCCTGCAGGATTTTTGCAGCCACGGGGAGATGGGGGGGACCCTCCCCGTGGGGGGAGGGGCCCTGGGAGGGGACAAAAGGGTCCCCAAATTGGCCTCAGTCGTGGGGATTTTGGGCCACTTGGCGGCGCGACACGGGGGGAGCATCAGGCAGGAGCTGCTCAGGATGTTCCACCAGAGCCTCAACAACCCCCCCAGCAGGGACCCCCACCAAAAAGCCACTGTCCCCTTCCTCCTCCAGTTGGCCCTCATGTCCCCCACCCTTTTGGGGACAATTTCCAACGATTTGGTCCCTTCCCTCACCCCCAACGTCCTCAACCAGCTCCACCACCACTTGGGCGCCTTCAGCAGGGAAGAGCTGGACAACATGGTCACCATGGTGGTTCATTTGATCTGCCAGAGCTCCAGGGGGGCTTATCAGATCCTCCAGTTCCTCCTC
>NW_009953865.1:1731-2849 GCF_000747805.2 Chaetura pelagica
ACCCCCCTCCCACCTCCTCCCCACCCTCCGAGCAGCCGTGCACCAATTTTTCCACCTTTTACACCAAAAAAAGGGGCCTCCCCCCCCTTCCCACCTGGCCAGGACCTCCCACCTCCTCACCCGCCTCAGCTCCTTGTCCCTCTCGGCCACCAAGTCCATCCTGCAGCACCTGGTGGAAGGAGCTTTGAGAAAAGGCAACTCCCACCTTTTTGGGGCCGAACCCCAAGATTTCCCAACACCCAAAGAACCTTTTCCCACTTCCCTTTTGGACGGGAACCAAAAATTCACCCCAACCTTGAACTGCCCGGGAGGGGTTTGGTCCGTTTTTCACTCCGGGGTGATTGGAAAAGGTTTCAAACCCCTTTGGAAACCAGAAGAGAAACTTTGGGACCCTGAAAAGGTTGAAAAAGAACAACAACATTCCCAAAACATCCACATCTTCCTCAACCTCCTCCTCCGTTGCTGCCAACGTGGGAAAAAACCCCAATTCCAAGAAGGGAAGAGGAACCAGTTCCAAGATGGGATCAACCCAGAAGCTGCCAAAGCTGTTGCTGCTGCTCTGGTGGAAAATATTTGCCCTGAAGCTTCTGGGGGGGCAGGAGGGGAATTAATTTGGCCCCCCCCGGAGGATCAATCCCGTGGGAACGTGGAGAGGGATCTGAGGATCTGCAGGAAGTTCAGGGATCACCCCCTTTTGTTCCCCCTTTTGCACTTGGTGGCCACGGGCCCCCCTGCCCTGTGTTACTGTTCTGTGCTGCTCAGGGGCCTCCTGGGGGGTTTGATGGGATATTGGGAATCCTGTCGGGAATTCCAACCCTCTGGATCCCCCTGGCACCTCCAGGCTTCTTGTTCTTTGGTTTCCATCCTGGCTGAGGGGTCTTTGATCCCCCCTGTGCTGGGGAAGGTCCAGGAGCTTTTCCAGCATCTGGCACCTTTCGAGGTGCATCTTTTGCTCCTCAGCTTGTGGGAATATCTGAGGGAGAATCAACCCCTGCCTCAGAAATTCACTTTCCAGCCCCAACAGGGGCTTTTCCTCCGGGATTTCGGGAGGGAAGGGGAGGTGGGGAAACATTTGGGGGTCCTGCACAGCGTCCTGCACAAGAACATCCAGCGTTTGG
>NW_009953866.1:0-426 GCF_000747805.2 Chaetura pelagica
AGCACCCCCAGGGTGGGTCTGTGCTGCAGGGTTGGGAAGGGTCCCGTCCCCCCTGAGGGAAATGTTTCTCTCTGGGGTGCCCCCCAAGTGCCCCCTTGTCCTTCCAGGAGGGTTTCTTGGGGTTGCTCTGCCTGGTGGGGGGACCCTCAGCAGGGACCTGCTCTGCTCCCTGGTCCTGGGCTGGGAAAAGTGACTTGTCTGGAGGGGGGGGGTCCCTGTGCCCACAGCTCTGGGATGGGCTCCTGCCCCCTGGAGCTTGGGGGGCTGGTCCCTGAGCTCTGGGAACTCTTGGGGGTCAGTCCTTGAGCTCTGGGAGCTCTGGGAACTCTTGGGGGTCAGTCCCTGAGCTTTGGGAGCTCTGGGGACCCTCAGGAGTTGGTCCCTGAGCAGGGGGGACCTCACCCCCCCCAGCCCTTCACTCAGCCC
>NW_009953866.1:1155-2800 GCF_000747805.2 Chaetura pelagica
CCTGTCCCCTCGGAGAGGGGACATCCCTGTGGAGGTGCTGTCCCCTCTCCCAGTGGGGTGGAGGTTTTGTTATCCCCTTTAGCAGTGAGATGGGGGTTTTTCCCCTCTCCTTAGGGACAGAGGTGTTGTTCCCTCTCCCTGGGTGCTGTCCCCTTTCCCTGGGCACAGAGGTGTTGTCCCCTCTCCCTGGGTGCTGTCCCCTCTCCCTGGGCACAGAGGTGTTGTCCCCTCTCCCTGGGTGCTGTCCCCTCTCCTTGGGCATAGAGGTGTTGTCCCCTCTTCCTGGGCACAGAGGTTTTGTTCCCTCTCCCTGGGCACAGAGGTGTCCCCTCTTCTGGCAGGACAGCCCTGTTGTCCCCTCTCCTGGGGACACCAGGCAGGAGCCAGGACCCGTGTTTGCAGAACAAACAGCTGGTTAATGAGCACCAAAAAAAAAAAGGGGGGTGGCAGCAGGACTGTCCCCCCCATCCCCACCCTCAGGGCACTTCCTCTGGGACCTCATTCCCTGGAGAAGCCCCAGGAGCTGAGCCCAGGGGGGTGTCCCAGCCCCTTGGTGCCCCCCAGAGGTGCTGCTGGTGACCTTGGCACCCCCAGGGTGTCCCCAGGTCCCTCTTGGTGGCTCCTGCTCAGTCCCAGGGCAGGATCAGCCCCCCTGGATCCCACAGGATTTCCCCCTGGCTTCTCCCACCCTGATTTCCAGCCTCATCCAGCTGCTCCAGGAGCAGGATCCCAAGACTTTAAGCTCCAGCTCCTCACACTAATCCTGCCCAACCAGCACAGCTGGGGACTAAATCTCCCATGTTTTGGGTATTTTTTGGGGTTGTTTTTCCTTGATTTGTGTTTTTTCTCCTTCACGGGAGCTGGATTTGGCTGCTCTGGAGCTTGGGAATTGGTTGCTTCCTCAGCTGCTTTTTTTTGGGATTCTCCTCCTTTTTCCCAGGGTTTTATTCTGGAGGGATGAACATGGGGGAGGCCAAAGGGAAGGTGGATCCATGGGATGGGATTAGAGGAACCTCCATTCCTGGTGGGATCCCAAAAAGGGGGATCCTTTAGGACCAGAGGGGACTTTTGGGGCAGCTCCAGGATCCCATCTCTCCTCTTCTGGGGGGTTTTCCTGTGGGGGGGGGAGGCCAAAGGGAAGGTGGATCCATGGGATGGGATCAGAGGAACCTCCATTCCTGGTGGGATCCCAAAGGAGGGATCCCCAAGGACCAGAGGGGACTTTTGGGGCAGCTCCAGGACCCCATCTCTCCTCTCCTGGGGGGTTTTCCTGCGGGGGGGGTGGGTCCCCAGAGCTCTTATCTCCTGCCTGTGGTTTTCCATGTTTCCTTCCCTTGGCCTTGGGCAGCTCTGGGAGCTGGGGGGGTTGTTGTTCCGTGCTCAGGGCTGGGATCTTCCCCAGGAGTTTGGGATGTGGTCCCTGGATCCCCCACACCCCTGGGAAGGGGTTTTGGTGCTGCTGGAACATCCAGAAGCTCTGGAGTGAAGGGGATGGGTTGAAGGAACCGACCCAGAGACCCCTCAGGGTGGGCACAGGGGAGCTGAGTGCCCAGGGTGGGCTTCAAGGAGCCTCGGACCCCCTTAGGTGGGCACAGGGGAGCCCAGAGACCCCCGGGGTGGGCACAGGGGGGTTCAGAGACCCCCA
>NW_009953867.1:0-545 GCF_000747805.2 Chaetura pelagica
CCCTCTCATTAACTGCCCCTAATTAACCCTCCCCTCGCTAATTAGCCCCTCATTTGCATAACCCGCCGCGCGAGCGGGGCCTTCGGTCGCTATTGGGGCTTAATTAGCGCTAATTAGGGACTAATAACGACTTAATTGGTGCTGGGGGCTTAATTAGTTTTAATTAAGGGCCTAATTAACGTTAATTAAAGGCTAATAACGACTTAATTAGTGCTGGGGGCTTAATTAGTTTTAATTAAGGGCCTAATTAACGTTAATTAAAGGGTGGGCGGGGGTGTTGTCAAGTGATGAACTATGGGTTAATAAACAATTAATAGCGGCTGATAATTAGTTGGTTAATGGACAGTTATGAGTTATTAATGAGGGGTGATTAGGGGGTTAATTAATGGGTTAATTAATGGATTCATTAACGCTAATTAGCGCTAATTAAAGGGGGTTTTAGAGCCTCCGAAGTGACACTTTGGGGGATCTGAGGGGAGATTAAGGGTTAATGAGCTGATCATTAAGTGTTAATTAAGCACCAGGCGCTAATGAGGCTCCTAATT
>NW_009953868.1:0-536 GCF_000747805.2 Chaetura pelagica
GGGCTCACAGCTCCCGGATGAAACATCATCCGGAACCAACTAGATTATACAAAAAGGACCTGGCCAATGTCTTTAGCAAAGGCAAGAGGTAGCTCGTGATCTTTTAAGAGAAATTAACAGATTTTTTTTTGCCTTAACGTCTCCCTGTATGATTTTTTTTTTTAATATAAAGGTCTCCATGCCCAGAGGCAGCAGATGTCCAACAGCAGCTCCATCAGCCAGTTCCTCCTCCTGGCATTCACAGACAGGCGGGAGCTGCAGCTCCTGCACTTCTGGCTCTTCCTGGGCATCTACCTGGCTGCCCTCCTGGGCAATGGCCTCATCATCACCACCATCGCCTGGGACCACCACCTCCACACCCCCATGTACTTCTTCCTGCTCAACCTCTCCCTGCTCGACCTGGGCTGCATCTCCACCACCCTCCCCAAAGCCATGGCCAATTCCCTCTGGGACACCAGGGCCATCTCCTACTCAGCATGTGCTGCACAGGTCTTGTTTATTGCCATCTTCTTCACAGCAGAGTTTTATCTCCTCAC
>NW_009953869.1:0-385 GCF_000747805.2 Chaetura pelagica
CCACTGCAAGGCCAGGCTGCGTTTCCATAGCAATAGGACCAGGCCTCTCCCTAATGCAAGGTCAGGCTCTGTTTCCATAGCAACGGGACTAGGCCAGGGTCTGTTTCCATAGCGATGGGTCCAGGTCTGGATCTACTGCGAGGCCAGGCTGCGTTTCCATAGCGACAGGACTAGGCCTGAGCCCCTGTGAAGCCAGGCTTTGTTTCCATAGCAACAGGACTAGGCCTGGACCCCATTGCTAGGCCAGGCTGCGTTTCCTTAGCAACGAGACTAGGCCTGGAACCTACTCCTAAGCCAGGCTGCGTTTCCATAGCAACCAACCTAGGCCTAACCCTACTCCAAGGCCAGGCTGCGTTTCCTTGGCAACAAAACCAGGCCGAACCCC
>NW_009953870.1:0-611 GCF_000747805.2 Chaetura pelagica
TATATGGGGGGGGTGCAACAGCCCCAGAGTATTTTTCTCCATTATAAACCCCCTTTTTAGCGACTAGTTCAAGATGGGAGTGCTTCTACTTCCTTTGGATATCAAGGACTGGTGCCCCCCAGGTACCTCGGGGTTTTTTTTGGGGGGGGTCCTGAGCACCCTGTGCCCCCCCAGGGGGGTCCTGATCACCCTGTGCCCCCCCCAGTTTATATTTGGGGGGAGGCACCCCCGGAGTGTTCTTCTCCATTATAAACCCCCTTTATAGCGACTAGTTCAGGATGGGGGTGCTTCTATTTCCTTTGGATATCAAGGATTGGTGCCCCCCAGGTTCCTCGGGGTTAATTTTGGGGGGGTGCTGATCACCCTGTGCCCCCCCAATTTATATATTTGGGGGAGGGGCACCCCCGGAGTGTTCTTCTCCATTATAAACCCCCTTTTTAGTGGCTGGTTCAGCAACGCTTGAGACTTCCTATTTTTGGGGTGGGTGCTGAGCACCCTGTGCCCCCCCAGTTTATATTTGGGGGGGGCAGGGGGGGCAGGGGATGTTCTCCCCTATGCAAAAGCCCTTTGGAGTGGCTGGGTGGGGATGGGGGGTGTTTCTATTTCCTTTG
>NW_009953871.1:0-533 GCF_000747805.2 Chaetura pelagica
GACGGGACATGAGGGGCAGGGACACCCCGGGGACACCGGGACACCCCCAGGGGCACCGGGACACCGGGAACAGCGACACCAGGGACTGGGATACCCCAGGAGGGCAGGGGATACTGGGGACACTGGGAGAGGGACACTGGGAGGAGCAGGACACCGGGAACTGGGAGACTGGGGGACACTGGTGGCACCAGGATACCGGGAGACGGGGAGACTGGGGGGCACTGGTGGCTCCAGGACCCCGGGAATGGGGAGACTGGGGGGACACTGGGAGCAGCAGGACACCGGGAACTGGGAGACTGGGGGGCACTGGTGGCTCCCGGGCACCCGGGACTGGGGGACTGGGGGGCCGCGGGGGCACTGGGAGCAGCAGGACACCGGGAACTGGGAGACTGGGGGACACTGGGAGCAGCAGGACACCGGGAATGGGGAGACTGGGGGGCACTGGTGGCACCAGGACACCGGGAACGGGGACACCCAAGGGGACTGGGATACTGGGAACAGGGACACTTGAGGGGCACTGGGAAGGACTGGGA
>NW_009953872.1:0-453 GCF_000747805.2 Chaetura pelagica
CCCCCCCCCTCACCCTGCTCACCCCAAGGGGCGAGTACCTGGTGTACGAGAAGGACAACGAGGTGAAGGCTCAGAAGAGGGAGTGGAAAAAGTACGAGTTCCACTACGACAACGTCCTCTGGGCCCTCCTCACCCTCTTCACCGTCTCCACCGGGGAGGGGTGGCCTCAGTAAGGACCCCCAGGAGCAACATTGGGGGGGGGGTTTGGGGTCACCCAGACCCCTCCTTTGACCTCACCATCCCCCCCTAAAAGGGTCCTGAAACACTCGGTGGACGCCACGTACGAGAACCAGGGCCCCAGCCCCGGGTACCGGATGGAAATGTCCATTTTCTACGTCGTCTATTTCGTGGTTTTCCCTTTTTTCTTCGTCAACATCTTCGTGGCTTTGATCATCATCACCTTCCAGGAGCAGGGGGACAAGATGATGGAGGAGTTCAGCCTGGAGAAGAAAG
>NW_009953873.1:0-896 GCF_000747805.2 Chaetura pelagica
CGCCGCTGCTTCCTGGCCCTGGACCCCGACACCCTCCAGAAGGTCCAGGCGCTCAAGAAGAGCAAGTTGCTGCTGCCCATCACCTACCGCTTCAAGCGGTGAGGGGGGAGGGCTGGAAGGGGCTGGACCCCCCCCCAGGAGCCAGGCAGGAGCCAGCAGACCCAACCAGAACCCAACCAGGACCCAACAAACCCAACCAGGAGCCAACAGACCCAACCAGAACCCAACCAGGACCCAACAAACCCAACCAGGAGCCAACAGACCCAACCAGAACCCAACCAGGACCCAACAAACCCAACCAGGACTCAATTAAACCCATCCAGGAGCCAACAAACCCAACCAGGACCCAACAGACCCAACCAGGAGCCAACAGACCAACCCACCCAGGACCCAACCAGGACCCACCAGACCCAACCAGGACCCAACAAACCCAACCAGGACTCAATCAAACCCAACCAGGAGCCAACAGACCCAACCAGGAGCCAACAGACCCAACAAGAACCCAACCAGGACCCAACAGACCCAACCAGGACTCAATCAGGACCCTTCAAACCCAACCAGGACCCAACCAGGACCCAACAAACCCAACCAGGACCCAACAGACCCAACCAGGAGCCAACAGACCCAACCAGGACCCAACAAACCCAACCAGAACCCAACCAGGACCCAACAAACCCAACCAGGACTCAATCAGACCCAACCAGAACCCTTCAAACCCAACCAGGACCCAATCAGGACCCTTCAAACCGAACCAGGACCCAACCAGGACCCAACAAACCCAACCAGAAGCCAACAAGGACCCAACAAACCCAACCAGAACCCAACCAGGACCCATCAGACCCAACAAGAACCCAACCAGGACCCTTCAAACCCCCCCAAGACCCCCCCGAACCCCT
>NW_009953874.1:0-642 GCF_000747805.2 Chaetura pelagica
GGCACCCCACAGCTCTGCTGAGCACCCCAGGGTCCTGAGCCACGTGTCCCTGGTGGGCACACCAGCGTCACCTGGGAACCTTATGTCCCTGATGGGTCCCCCAGGGCACCCCATGACCCTGGTGGGCACCCCAGCTCCTTGCCAGGCACTCCAGGGCCCTCTGGACACCCCACTCTCCTGATCCCCTCCAGCAGCCTCCCTGGGGTCCACAGGGTCCCCCGCACACCACGTCCCGCGGGGTCCCCGTGTCGTCCCCTGTGTCCCCGTGGGTTCCCCATCCCCCTCGGTGCCCCGTGGGTCGGGCCGGGGCGGTGCTATCGGGGCCGGCAGGCCCCCCGGGCGGGGGCATAAGGGGGCGCCGCGTGCCCCCCACCCCTGCCCCATTCCCAAGCGGGGAGCGGCCGGCGCCGGCGGGATCCTGCGGGCTGGGGGAGGGGCCGGCAGAGGGACCCAGGCGTCCGGCTCCCAGCCCATCCCCCCTGCACCCTTCCCTGCTCAAGGCGGGGGAGAGGACCAGGGTCCTCCCCCACATCCGGCACCCACCAAGAGCCAGGGTGGACTTTTGGGGCCCCACATCTGGGCTTGCTGCATTCCGGGGTGCTGGGGACCCACCCCCCATGCATAGGGGGTGCACCGTGCCTC
>NW_009953874.1:1745-2542 GCF_000747805.2 Chaetura pelagica
GGGCGGCGGCGGAAGGAGGAGATGATCAAATCGCTGCAGCATCGCCCCAACCCCAGCGCAGAGGAGTGGGAGCTGATCCACGTGGTGACCGAGGCCCACCGCAGCACCAACGCCCAGGGCAGCCACTGGAAGCAGAAGCGGAAATTCCTGGTGAGGGCACAGGGATGGGGAGCCCACCACCACCCCCCCCGACCCCTGCCCTGGCTGGTGGCAGCTGAGCACTCACACACTTGGTGCCTACATGACAGGCAGTGCTCAGTGTCCATGCACCAAGGGGGTGGTTGGAGTCAGGGGTTTGGGATGTCACCCGGTGTCCTTGAGCCTGTCACCCCCAGAGAGGTTAAGGGGTGAGCAGTGACCGAAGGGGACAGCTGTGGCCCTGTCCCCACCGTGCTGGCACACAGCTCCCTCTTCTGGCTGCTGCCCCATGCCGAGCCCTGCCTTAGTTTCCCCCACCATGATGGGGATCCCTGCGGGGGACACGGTCACACCGCATCCCCCAACCCTGCTGTCTGTTCCCACAGCCTGAGGACATCGGCCAGTCACCCATGGCCTCCATGCCCGATGGGGACAAAGTCGACCTGGAGGCGTTCAGTGAGTTTACAAAAATCATCACCCCGGCCATCACCCGCGTGGTCGACTTTGCCAAAAAACTGCCCATGTTTTCAGAGGTAAAGGGGGGACTGAGGGGAGAGGGGGCAGCAGGGCTGAAGCTGCAGCAGTTTCCCCACAAAAAAAAAACCCTGACACTGTTTTCCTCCCGCCAGCTGCCTTGTGAAGACCAGATCATCCTGCTG
>NW_009953874.1:2590-3058 GCF_000747805.2 Chaetura pelagica
GAGCGAGACGCTGACGCTGAGCGGGGAGATGGCGGTGAAGCGCGAGCAGCTCAAGAACGGCGGCCTCGGCGTCGTCTCCGATGCCATCTTTGACCTGGGCAAGTCCCTCTCTGCCTTCAACCTGGATGACACCGAGGTGGCCCTGCTCCAAGCTGTGCTGCTCATGTCCTCAGGTAGCTGTGGTGGCATCTGCCCCTAGGGCTGCTGGGGGAGGGGAATGGGGTGAGCACCGGTGCCCAGGACCCCCAACATCACAGAGGTGTGTTGGGTGGACACCCTGATGCCAGAGCCCCCAGTTTCTTGAGAGTGCATTGAGTAGGCACCCTAATTCCCAGTGGCTGAAGTCTGGGTGGGCACCTTAATGCCTAGTGCCCAGGAGCACAGGGTCCATGGAGTGAGCACCTTGATGTCCTGGGGGACTGTGCCAGGCTACAGGGGTCTGTGGGGCGAGGGGGGACACAGCCTTGC
>NW_009953875.1:0-392 GCF_000747805.2 Chaetura pelagica
ATCTATGGGTCAGAGATGGATCTATGGGTCAATATCTCTGGGTCAGGGATGGATCTGTGGGTCTGGGGTCTCTAGGGGCAGGATCTAGGGGGGATCTATGGGGCAGGTGAGTATCTATGGGGCAGGATCTGTGGGGCAGGTGAGTATCTATGGGTCAGGCTCTCTGGGTCAGCATCTATGGGGCAGGATGGATCTATGGGGCAGGATCTATGGGGCAGGTCAGGCTCTATGGGTCAGGATCTATAGGTCAGGGCTCTATGGGGCAGGATCTATGGGTCAGTATCTATGGGTCAGGATCTATGGGTCTGGGGTCTCTAGGGGCAGGATGGATCTATGGGGCAGGGCAGGCCCTATGGGTCAGACTCACGGCCGAGGTGTTGAGCCCAGATCTA
>NW_009953876.1:0-647 GCF_000747805.2 Chaetura pelagica
CTGCCCATGCAGGGAGGTTGGAACCTGATGACCTCTAAGTTCTCTTCCAACCTTCAACATTCTATGATTCTATGGAGAACCTGAGTGGACCTGGCGTTGAGGTGGGTGACCATGAGTTATGGTTGGACTTGTAGATGCAACCAAGGTGCTAAAAAATCTCCTTGCATGCAAATTTTTATCTGGAAATCCGGATTGGCTCCTGGATTGCTGAGGCAAGGTTTCCACTAATAGACTTGTGCTTTATTTTGCTTTTCTCAAACCATCAATCAGCCCCAGGTCCCTTCAGGCTTGGGGAGTCACCATGGTCCCCCTTCTCACCTTCTCATTGCTGCCTGGCAGTGGCAGCGGCAGCGTCCAGGCACGAGAGCTCACCACCCTAAGAGAATCAAACTCATTTAAAAAGGGCATTTAAAAAAAAAAAAAAAAGAGAAAAAAGGGAAAAAAAAAAAAAAAATACCCTGACTTTTAGTTTGTGAGAGGCCACCTCATCTTACCATCCCAATATCATTTTTCTGTTTTATGTCTTTGTTTTTTGGGGTTTTTTTTAATTCTTGGCCTCACAATGAAAAGGCCACCCTGGGCTTTGGTTTTTCCACTCTGCTGTGTCGTGTGACCCTGCTGACTCCTGAGTTAATCAAAGAACCATT
>NW_009953877.1:0-496 GCF_000747805.2 Chaetura pelagica
CTCCACCAGCACCCCCCGCCAGAAGCCCCCACTCCGCAGCTCCTGGGGGCACAGGAGGTCAGTGTCACCCCAGCAGGTCCCACAGGGAGCTGGTGTCATGGCAATGGTGACAGTGCTATGGGGTTCAATGGGGAGGGGGTACCTCGGGGAGGGGGTGCCAACAAGATGCCCCAGTGACTGGGTACTGTGGCAACCTGTTGATGGGACCCCTCAGCACCCAGGTCCCATGGTGGTGGGGTGCCATGACAATGGGATGCCTCAGTAACTGGGCACCCTGGTGATGGGGGCCTCTTGGCAACTGGGCACCTTGGCAACGGGGTCACCAAGGCAACAGGAGCACCAGGGCAATGCGGGCACCATGGCAACAGAGATGATGCCATGGCTACCGGGGGATGGTGAGGGGCACCCAGGGACCCCTGTGCTGGGGCTGGATGCAGAGATGACTGAGGGGGGAGTCCCCAGGAATTGGGGGCTGCTCCATCCCCACCCCTCCATT
>NW_009953878.1:0-443 GCF_000747805.2 Chaetura pelagica
TCTGATGTCCCCCACAGACACACAGGGGTGGGGGGCTCTGGGGTCCCCACAGACACCCCAAGGAGGAGCGGGGGGCTCTGGTGGGAATTCCCACTAAACGTGATTATCCCGAGGGAAACCCGGAGGTGTCGGTGGCTCCAGGAAACACCCACATCCCAGGGAAGCCTGGGAACCCCACGGGAAGCTCGGGAACCCCACGGGAAGCCTGGGAACCCCACGGGAAGCTCGGGGACCCCACAGGAAGCTCGGGGACCCCACGGGAAGCCTGGGAACCCTAGGAAAGCCTGGGAACCCCACGGGAAGCCCAGGGACCCCACGGGAAGTCTGGGAACCCTAGGGAAGCTCGGGAACCCCAGGGAAGCCCAGGGACCCCACGGGAAGCCCAGGGACCCCACAGGAAGCCCGGGGACCCCACGGGAAGCTCAGGAACCCCCGGGACGCTC
>NW_009953879.1:0-567 GCF_000747805.2 Chaetura pelagica
CCAGGCATCCTCCTGCCCTTCCCTGCTGCCCACCCCAGATCTGTGGCCCTGGGGGTCTCACTCCACCAGGATGTTGGGGTCCCCAGGCTGTATCATGTGTGTCCCCCCCACCCTGGGGTCTCATCCCAGAGCCAGCCAGGTGGGACAGGGCCAAAGTTTGCTGGCTGTGCCAGTGGCAGGTCCCTGCCTCCCAGGAGCAGGAAGCAGGGGGCAGGGGAGGGCAGCCTGGCTAATGGATAACCCTGCTCCTGGGGGCATTGCAACAGCCCAAATTCCCCCCCCCCCCCAAGCCCAAAAAAGGGGGACAGCCAGTCCTCTGACCCCCGGGGGGGGGTTAGGGTAGGTCCTACAAGAAGAAGAGAACTTGTTTGTTTTCCTCCAGGGTGAAGGTGGGGATGCCCACCCTATCCCGGGGTGTTTTTTTGGGGGGGGAGAAGGTGGGAGGTGTCCCCTCCCTGTGCCAGTGGGGACTTGGTGGTGGGAAACAAATGCTGTCACCTCCCCTGGGGCTGAGCCAAAAACCCCAGGACACAGTGTCCCTGCAGGAGCTGGGGGGGGGGAAGGATA
>NW_009953879.1:1796-2204 GCF_000747805.2 Chaetura pelagica
GATGTGCCTGCACCCAGCTGTGCCTGCACCCCATTGTGTCTGCATCCTGATGTGCCTGCACCCAGCTGTGCCTGCACCCAGATGTGTCTGAACCCAGCTGACTCTGCACCCAGATGTGCCTGCACCCAGATGTGTCTGCACCCCGATGTGCCTGCACCCAGCTGTGCCTGCACCCCATATGTGTCTGCCCCAGCTATGCCTGCACCCAGCTGTGCCTGCACCCAGCTGTGCCCACATCCTGCCACACAGCTGGGTGCCAGCACAGCTGGAGGGACCTGCCCTGAGTGTCCCTTTGGTACCACCCAGCCCAGGGAGGGATGAGGGGCAGGAGGAGAATCCCAGGGTGGGGCAGGGGCTGGGGTATAGAGCAGGGGTATTGGGGTACCTTGCAGGGGTACTGGGGTACCT
>NW_009953880.1:0-1472 GCF_000747805.2 Chaetura pelagica
GCTCACCCTAGGAGATGGCACTGTCACAGCTGACCATGTCATCAGCGCCATCCCAGCTGCAGGTGAGGGGGGTGCCCGGATGCCCAGGTTCTCCTGGGTTGGGGTAGGGGTGGGGAGATGGTGGTGTCCCCCCCTGATGTCCCCTCTCCCCCCAGCCCTGGCTGAGGCGCTGCAGACTGAGGCTGAGCCGCTGGCGCGGGAGCTGCGGCACATCCCGGCCGTGTCGGTGGCCGTGGTCAACCTGCAGTATGAGGGAGTCACGTTGCCTGTCACGGTGAGAGCAGCACCCAGGGGTGACCCTAGCGCCCAGGCGTGACCCTGTCCTGCTCACACTGCTGTTCCCGCTCAGGGCTTTGGGCACTTGGTGCCTTCCTCTGAGGATTCTGCCCTCTTGGGCATCGTCTATGACTCAGTGGCCTTTCCTCAGCACGACGGCTCCAGCACCACTTCAGTGCGACTGACGGTGAGCAGCTGGGAACTGGGGACACGCACACACACGGGGACCATGCAGGGGTGCTGACAGTACCATGTAGGTAATGCTGGGAGGAGCCTGGTTCCAGCAGAGCTTTGGGGACCCTGCCTTGGTGGCACCAGCGCTGCTGCTGCAGCGGGCACAGGCAGCCGTGCGGGAGCAGCTGGGCCTGGAGCCGGCCCCGACCCGCTCCATCGTCCGGGTGCACCAGGTGGGTGACACTGGGGGCCCTGGAGGGTGACACTGAGAGGCTTGGGGTCTCACAGTGCTCACCAGGTGCTTTCCACCCCCAGGCTTGCATCCCCCAGTACACACTGGGCCACTGGCAGCGTGCAGGTAAGAGGGGGGTTCAGGGCCTGGGGGTCCTTGTCCCCCCAAAGGCACCCACCGTCTGTCCCCATCCCCTCCAGAGCGCATCAGCCGGTTCCTGGTGGAGCAGCAGTTGCCCCTCAGCCTTGTTGGGGCCTCCTACGCTGGTGTCTCCGTCAATGACTGCATCGCCAGCGCCAAGGCGGCTGTGGGGCGGTTGCTGGGGTAACCCAGTGTCCCCACATGTCCCCCCACCCCAGCCAGCCCCACTGCAGTAGGACAAAGTGTTTGTTTTTAATTGAAAAACCCTTATAAAGGTCCAGGGAGCAGCTCATAAATAGAATAAATTACCATATGCCAGCAGCTCATCCTGTCACCATCTCTGGGGCAATGGGGCTGGGCTCACTCCAACCCCAGTGCTCCCTGCACCCCTTCTTGAGGCTGCCCCCACTACCAGGCACTGTCCTCGTGGCCAGCAGCTCCCCAGTGGTTGCCCCTGGGGCTTATGGCTCTTCCAGTCTCTCCAGCCTGGCCACAGGTCCTTTCCCAGCACCAGGCTGCGGCGAGCAGAGTCCTTGGGGCCATGGTGCCCCATGGTTAGCGGGCTCCCTGTGGCCGGTTCTGGTTGCCCCCACGGGTGGGCAGGGTCTCCCCCTCTTGTGCTGCAGCCGCGCTGCTCCCTGGGCGGGCA
>NW_009953880.1:2157-2730 GCF_000747805.2 Chaetura pelagica
GGACACACCCTCAGGGGACAGTGGCTCCTACCTGGTGGCGATGTCGTCGTCCTCGCCCCCCCATCCCCAGTACTCGTTGGGGAAACCATTGATCTTCATGTACTGGTCAGGGGTGAGAGCCGAGACCCCCCCAAAGTACTGGGGGTACGGCAGGCTGCAGGAGGGGACAGAGGCTGAGCTGGGGCCGCTCCCCCTGCTCCCTGCTTGCCCCCCCTGCTGTCACTCACCTGTACCCAAATTTGTTCATGGCAACAGAGACATGCTTGGGGTTCCAGGGGTCGCAGGTGTAGAGGTTGTGGTCGTTCTCAGGGATGAGGTCGACATCGTGGAGGAAGAGACAATCCCACTCCTCATCCTTCAGTGCCTCCTTCACCCCCACATTCAGCAGCTTAGCCCGGTTGAAGGTGGAGTTGCCAGCCTGTGGAGGAAGCTGGTTGGCAGTGCTGGCCCCCACGAAGCCCCTAGTGCCTGGTGAAGGCCCCAGCTCACCTGGTGCACGACATAGATGCCGTACTGGAGCTGCTGGCGCTGGAGGAAGGGGTGCAGGTAGTAGAGGAGGTGGCCCAGGTGAGT
>NW_009953881.1:0-1004 GCF_000747805.2 Chaetura pelagica
CCCCCTTGTTTTCTCTCATTTTTATTTTTTATTTCCGTTTTTTCCTTTTCCCCCCGCTCCAGGTTTCGGTTGGGTCCTTGGAGAGACGCCCCGTCGAACCCCCTTTTCTCCACGAGAAAAACAAAACCAAACACACGGCCACCACACACAAAAACCGACACACAAAAATATATATATATCTCTATCTCTATACACACAACCCAGAAAACAAAACGAGGGGAAGAAACTTGAGCTTTTCTTCCCCTTTTCCCCGTGGAGGAGCCGCCTCGTCCTTTGGACCGTCCTTGGGAAGCCGTTCAAACCCGAAGGAAACTGCCACTTTAAAAAACATATTCTCCCTCTTCTTCCCCATAAAAAAGCAAAAAAATAACCTTTTTTTCCTTCCCCCTCCAAAAAAAAAAGCGCAACTTTTTTTTAAAAGATTTTTTTTTTAGCTCGAGGAAAAAACAAAACAAACTCCTTTAGGGACCAAAAAAACTCGAACAACAAAAAAACCTCAAAAAATAACAAAATAACCCATCAGGCTGTTAAAAAAAAAAAAAGTTGCCGCATTTTTTTAAAACAATGACTAAAAACAAAGCTCTTTTTTTCCTCTGACACCACCAAATCCCAACTTTGAAGCCGGCGAGAAAAATAATTGGATTAGTAAGTGTTGAATTTTCAACCAGCTGAATCTCCCCCCTCTCCCCCCCTCTCCCTTTTTCCCTTATTCCAGAAAAACAAGAGGAGAAAACAAACAAACAACCAACCCAAAACCCCTTTATTTGTCCAAAAAAAAAAAAAAACCCCAAGGATTTAGGCTGGAGAGGTGGTTGAAAACGCTGCAATTTCGGGGTGAAAAGCGTCAAATTTGGGGGGGGGTTTGGTGGCTCCCGCGCGGAAAACCTTCCCCAACAAACAAAAGGTGCAAAACACCCCCCAAAAAACCCCAAAAATCGCTGGTTTGTTGCGGGGGAGGCGGCAAAAAAAGGGCCCCAAAGAAATGAGGGTCCTGAGGTGAATTT
>NW_009953882.1:0-495 GCF_000747805.2 Chaetura pelagica
ATGCCTACATCTACAGCCTGGCCCAGCCTGGGGGGCTGGCCCCCCCAATCCACTACTACCGCAACCTCTTCCGGTGGGTGGCCTTGGGTGACAAGTTGGGGGCCCTTGGGTTGGGGTCTCCTGGTTGAGGGTGCTGGTCTTGGTGGGATCCCACTGGGCTGCTCCCAGTTGGGTGCCGTTGGGTTGGGTGTCCTTGGGTTGGAAATTCTTGGGTTGGGTTGCTGGTGTTGGTGGGATCTCATTGGGGTGCTCCCAGTTGGGTGCCATTGGGTTGGGTGTCCTTGGGTTGGGGGCTCTTGGGCTGGGGGCTCTAGGGTTGGGTTGCTGATGTTGCTGGGATCCCATTGGGCTGCTCCCAGTTGGGTGCCATTGGGTTGGGGGCTCTTGGGTTGGGTGAGGTGGGGTGGGTGCTCCTGGTTGGGTTGCTGGTCTTGCTGGGATCCCACTGGGCTGCTCCCAGTTGGGGGCTCTTGGGCTGGGGGCTGTTCTTGGTGG
>NW_009953883.1:0-496 GCF_000747805.2 Chaetura pelagica
ATTGGGAACCGGGGGGGGGCGGGAAATCAACTCTAGGAGTTAAAACCCCCTCGTATCTGCCCCCAAAAAATCATTTTATTGGAGGGTGGGGGGAAAAAAATCGAGGAATTGGAGCAGCTCCCTGGTTCCCCCCCATTATCTGGATTTTTTTTCCCCTTTCCCCGAGGTGGGGGATGAGTTTCCAACCCTCTCCTCCCATTTCCACCCCCCCTCCTTGCCCGCCTGTCCCTGCACATCCCATTGATGGATTGATTTTATTGATTTATGAGCCGCCCCTCAAAGCGCCTTCCTATCAAATGATGGTTTGATCTGGGTTTTCCCGGTCAAGAGTTGAATCCCGACTTCTCCATTTCGATTTCTCCCCTTCCAGGGGGGGTTTATTTGCTTTTTCCCACCCTCTGGGCCAACACGAGCCCTTTTTCCCAGTAAGAACTGGGAATATCCACCCTCCCCATCCGCTTTCCCTGCTTTTAGGAAGGAAAAGAGGGGGGAAAAA
>NW_009953884.1:0-693 GCF_000747805.2 Chaetura pelagica
TGGGGACCCCTCTGTGGGTGCTGGGGACCCCATGGACGTGGAGGCCAAGGGGCCTCTCTGAGACCTTGGGGACCCCTTTGGGGATTTTAGGGACCACTACATGAGTGTTGGGGACCCCTTAGATGAAGATGAGGAGGACATGGAGAGTGAAGGACCCCTGTGGGGACCTCAGGGACCCCCTTGGGGTCCTCAAAATGTTGGGACCTTTTCCAACAGTGAGGATGATATTGGGGAGGACGGGAGAGTGCAACGAGGGACCTTGGGGGTCTCCTCCACATGTTGAGGCCTTTTTGGATGATGAAGACCAGGCTGGGGATCCCCCAAACCCCCTGTAAGGACTCGGGGAACCCTGTGAGGACCTTCTGTAGATGTTCAGGTGAGGCTGAGGTGGTGGGGACCCCCAGGGGGACCCCGAGGTGGCACACGGGGTGTGCTGGCACCAGGGGAGGAGGCCCAGATGTGGGCAGAAAGGTCAGGGCTCCCCCTTTGCCCCCCAGGTTACGGGGCAACCCCAGAGTGTCAAGATGGGGCTGCTTGTTTGGGGGGGCAGGGAGGGCATCTGGTTTGGGGTCAATCTTGGGGTTTTGGGGTTGCGGCTGTGGCGAAGGTGGCACAATAAAGGGGGTGAAACTGCTCTGCTGTGCTGGGGACCCTGGGACCTGCCCCCCCATATCCCATGGATCCAGCTGTTCC
>NW_009953885.1:0-468 GCF_000747805.2 Chaetura pelagica
ATGGACTAGTGCCCCCCCAGGGCCTCCCAGTATGGACCAGGGCCTCCCCAGTGCCTCCCAGTATGGAAGAGTGTCTCCCCAGTGCCCCCTCAGTGCCTCCCAGTCCCACTAGTATATCCCAATTTCCTTTCATTTCCTCTCCTAGTTCATCCCAGTCCTCCCGCAAGTCCCCCCTGGTGCCTCCCAGTATAAACCAGTACCTTCAACTCCCCATCCAGTCCCACACTGGCTGGCCCTGCAGGGTGGGCAATGATGTCGGTGACGGGGCCCTGGTGGGCCTGGATGGACCAGAGCCTGCACCAGTATGTACCAGTATAAACCAGTATGCACCAGTATACACCAGTACAGACCAATATAAACCAGTATACACCAGTAGAATCCTCCCTGGCCCTCCTAGTGCCACCCAGTTCCTCCCAGTATAACTCACTGCCTGCAAACCCCCTCCCAGTCCCTCCCAGTTCCCTCCCA
>NW_009953886.1:0-461 GCF_000747805.2 Chaetura pelagica
AGACCCCCAGAAACTGCCCCTCAACCCCCAAAACCGCCTTGTTTTACCTCAGAAATTGTCTCTTTTACCTCAGAAACTGCCCCTCCCCCCCAAAAACTTCTTGATCCGTCTCAAAAATCCCCTTTTACCTCACGAATCATCACTTTTCCCTCACAATCCGCCTCTTTTTTCCCTTCAATTTGCTCCTCCCATCTCCCAAACTGCTTTTTTCCCTCACAAAACACCCCCTTTTACCTCAAAAAACATCTGTCTTACTTCATAAACCACCTCTTTTACCTCACAATTCACCCCTTTTACCTGAAAACCCACCTATTTTACCTCATAAACCACAACAATCACCTCACAAACCACCTATTTTACCTTAAAAAACATCTTTTCCCTCACAAACCACCACGTTTCCCTCACAAACTGCCCCTTCCGCCCCAAACCGCCTGTTTTTCCCCCCAAAATGTTCCTTTTCC
>NW_009953887.1:0-511 GCF_000747805.2 Chaetura pelagica
AGCCCTGAGGGAGCCCAAGAGGGGTTACTGGGAGTCACTGGGAGCGCCAGAGGGGTTACTGGGTGTTACTGGGAGCCTTAGGGGGTCACTGGGAGCCCTGGGGAGTTACAGGAAGACCTGGGGGGTTTACTGGAGGTTACTGGGAGTTACTGGGAGCGCTGGGACATGGTACTGGGAGTGAGGAGGAGCCCTGGAGAGAGTTACTGGGGGTCATTGGGAGCCCTAGAGGGCTTACTGGGAGTTACTGGGAGCCCTGGGGGGTGCCCCTGGGTGTTACTGGGAGCATTAGAGGGTCACTGGGAGCTCTGGGGGGATTTACTGGTGGTTACTGGGAGCCCTGGGGGGTGGCACTGGGCGTTACTGGGAGCCCTGGTGAGTCACTGAGAGCTCTGGGGGGACTTACTGGTGGTTACTGGGAGCCCTGGGGAGATTCCAGTGAGTTATTTGGAGCACTGGGCAGGTTACTGGGAGGTTACTGGAAGCACTGGGAAGGTCACTGGGAGCCCTGGGG